>NC_052503.1:74019078-74219470 GCF_016617805.1 Bactrocera tryoni
ATTTTTATTTGAAAATTTTTAAAATAAATTTTATAATTAATTTAAATTAATTAGTTTAATTTTTAATTAATTAAATTAATTAATTTTTTTTTTTAATTTTTAAATTTTTATATATTAGTATTAAAAATATAATTTACCTACATAAATACTAAAATTAATAAAAGAATATTAAAAATTAAGAAAAAAGTTTTTTTTTAAATATTATATTTTTAAATAATTTTAAACTTTTTTTGCAATTTTGTTTGTTTAATATATTTTTTAAATTTATTTTTAATATTCTTTAATAATTTTAAGCAATTGTATATTAAAATTATTTTTTTTTCTAATATATAAAGTTTTAAAATTCATCATTTTTTTCATTTTTCATTTTCGTCTAATTATTTTTTTTTTAAATAACAGAAACAAGCATTTCTTGTTTTATGTGAAACTTAGTTTTATATATACCTAAAAATTAACTATAGTAAAATAAACTATTTATTAAAGTTTTTAATTTTTTTGTGTTAGCATGGTATAACATAAATTTTAAAAATAATTTAAGTTTTTTAGAATTTTTTAAAACTTTTTTATTAAAACTAATTTTGCGAAATTTTTAAAAATAATATTTTTTTTAATCTTGATCTTTAAAGTTTTAAAAATTAAGTTCTTAGAATTAATTAAAAAAAATTAGAATTTAAAATTAATTATTTTTGCTATTTAATTTTTAAATTTTATTTTATTTTTTTTTTTAATTAATTATTAATTTAATTTTATTAAATTAAATTTAATTTTATTAAATTTTTTTTATTAAATTATAATTTTTTTAACTCGGTAAATTATAAAAAATTAATTTTATTTAAATTTATTTATTATTTTTTGATCTTTAATTTTTAAATTTTTTTTTTTTTTATTTTGTAAAATTTTTTTATTAAATTAATTTTATTAAAATATAAAAATGACGTTTTTTTAATCTTAGTCTATAAAGTTTTTAAATTATAAATTTATCATGTTTCGTTCTTTAATTTTTATTTTAAAATGTTTTAATTTTTTTTTGATGAAGTTATAAAATATTTTTTTTTCTCCATAAAGGTTAAAAAATTAATTTTGCAGACTTAAGTACAAGAAAATTAAATTCTTTCAATTTTTTTTATTTTTATGAAGATTTTTTAACAATTTTCAATTTTTGTTACCTCACTAATTTTTCATCAGTTCGTTTGAATTGACCTTACACTTTAATTGCAGGCCCTCCAGCATTCTCACTTTGCATTTCTTGCACCACTTAAACTTGCCAATCAGCCGTTGTTCACGCTCAATCCTTCAATTTTTATTTACACCGCTTTTGCCATTCGCATTGGCTGTGCCACTCATTTCCGCCTTCTGTCACTTGCCACCAGCCAACCGCCACCCGCAGACGTCGAGTACTTGAATAATTTTCAATAATCTAGATATCAACAGAGCTATTTATGCTAGCGCATATAAATTCTCAGCTGTTTTCTGCACTTCGCATCCAACGACGCGGCGCACTATGTTTAGCAGTTGCTTGACCTGCGCCAAGTGGAGGCGGTGGCAGCCATTGGGCCACGGCAGACGACAAAGTGCAGACACACGCTGCGATGGCGGAAGTGAATAGCGCCGGCTGACAGTGACTGAAAATATAAATTCCACGCTGATGTTCACTGCGATAAAATAAGCACACGCCGAAGTGGAGAATGCGAGGAAAAATGCAAATAAGGCAAAAGCAAAGGTTGAATTGTAGAAAAAGTAGTGCAAAACAGCGCAATTTAGCAAACGGACTCTTAGCGTGGACTATATATATACTATGTATATATAAACAGTTAGAGTGCATAAATAAGTTGCCGGCGGTCAATCGCCCAAGAAGTTGATGGAGAAATGCCAGCAGTTGCTTTTTGTGTGGCGCAACACTTAGCGGACAGACTGGTGGACTGAGTGACATACTGGCGCAGTGGCAGCACTGCAAGTTAAGTTGGCTGTCGAGTAGCACTGGTGGCCAATAAAAATATAAACATCCGGCGCAGTGGCCAACATGGCCAAGCGCAAGCCAAAAAGCAACAATAAATATGGCGCGCGATTAAACGAAAGCAACAACAAGCTGCGACAACTAAAATATGTATGCCACCAAGTGTTGGCGAAAGCGTCGACAACAGCAGCGCGTCGCACAATGAGAGTGGCGCGCAGCGCAACAGCGTCGTGCAAAGCCAATAGAGAAAAAAAGTAGTGTAAAAGTGCGCAGCGCGTAGCACCAAACAATTGCTAGCCGCCGCTGATACACTGCGCTCCCGCACGCATACACGCTGCACTGCCACCATTCATGCTTTGCATTTTTAGCGCAGCTGTTGTTGTTCTTATTGTTTTTTTTTTGTTATTATTTACATTTTCTTCTTTGCATTCTGTTATGCGCTTATTCTGGTCACCTCGTAGCTTTCTTCTGCCGCAGTCTGTTTATACTTGCTGGCGTGCAACTAGCGACAACACAGCAGTTGGCGGCTGCAACACATAAAGAGACGCTGCACTTTGCTCTTGTTATTGCTTGCATAACTTTTGTCTTGCTGTTGGCAACTTGCTGCCGCTGATGGCTTTCATTGAAATATTAATGCGCGCGCTGTTGCATCAAAAGCGCCTGCGCCACTTGCAGTGCGCCTCGTCCGCGTTGCTTACGTTGCGCCCTACCGCCTTGTCTACATTGTTTGGCATAGCGCAGCGCGTTGCCCATTTGCTGGCTGTTGAGCGTTTTATTGTCGCTGGGTCAGGCACTTTCGGTGTTGCTGATGCATTTGGCACGCTGCTGTTGCCATTGCCGTTAGCAGTTTCGTTGCCACCGCCACCACGCGCGCACTTGAGGGTTAACTCATCGGGGGCATTTGGCGTAGAATAAAGCGCATAAGTAATAAAAAAGCAAGAAGCAGCAATAGCTATTGTGTTTTTGATATTACTTTGAGTTGTGACCGTAATGGCGCATTTTAAACTGGGTTTTCGGAGCGCCTTTTGAGTTTTTAAGTGGTTTTATGCAATTTTATATACTGAACCTTAATGCACACGCTTGCCTCGAAGTTTGTAACACTCTGAAAGAAACGTCGAAGACCTTATAAAATAGATTTATATAAGATCAGCATGATGAGCTGAGTTGATTTAGCCATCTTCAGCCCTCTAACTGTCTGCCTATCAGTATATAGGTAAACTTGTCCTTTAGTTTTTGAGATATCGATCTGAAATTTTGCATGCATCTTTTTCTTCCAAAGCAGCTGCTTATTTGCTGGAGTCATCGATATTGGTATACTATAGCATATAACTGCTATACAAACTGCACGAACAAAATCAGGTCCTTGTATGAAAAACTAATTTAGTTGATAAGATATCTTCACGGAATTCAGCATATAATATTGTCTTATACAATGCTATAATATGTGAAGAAATGTTTGAGATCCGATCACTATAGCATATAGCTGCCATACAAACTGATCAATCAAAATAAAGTTTTTATAAGAAAAACTTTTTTATTCGAAAAGATATCTTTACGAAATTTGGTGTGGATTAATTTCCAAAGCAACACCACAATCTGCAAAGAAATTGTTCAGATCAAGCTACTATAGCATATAGCTGCCATACAAACTGCACGAACAAAATCAAGTCTTTGCATGGAAAACTGTCTTAATTGTCAATATATCTTCACCATATTTGCCATGCATAAATTTTCTAAGCAATGCTATATCATCTGAAGAAATCTTTAAAATCGGATGACTGTACAAACTGAGTGCTCAAACTCAAGTTCTTGTAAGAAAAACTTGAAGCTATACTATATGGTATTATAGCCACGTTGCAACCAAAGTAATTTTTTTTATTGCCTCTTATAAAAAACACAGTTTTTTTAAAACCAATAATTCTACTTTTAAATTTTTCCTTTCGATTCTTTCTAAGAGATCTTAATTACTTTACGGTTATCCCTTCACCAGCTCTATTTTTTCACGCGCGTAAAGCACTTCCATCAATATAACGCAGCTGGAACTGCTGTGCACCTTTCACTAATGCTTAGTACTTTTATGCGAAAACGTTAATTATAGGTCAATGGTCCAAATTAGATTTTTTCTTATAAAGAAAAACTAATTTTCTTGCAAAATAGTTCAATGCGCTGCTTTCTAATTCTTGTGTTAGCAAAAAAATTAAATCGGTATTTCAAAATTAGTTTGAACCCTGTGAACTTCAACTTGGCGTATGTTTAGTTTGATCGATTACATACATACCTACTTATATGTATGCATACAGTCATTCACGTTGGTTGGGTTGGGCTAAGTTTTGGTTAAAAAACAGCACTGAAATGGCATTGAACTACATTGTCTGCGCATTTGGAAAGCAAAGGCGTGTAATCGAAAAAAAGAGATTGAAAAGTTGCGCAACAAATTTCATAATCAGTGTTTAAGTTACCAAAATTCGCACATTTACTTGGCCAAATGCAACAAAATATTTTCAAATGGCTTTACTACATATTTTTGCCATAAATAAATTATATTGTGGTGCTAATATGCAACTGAGTCACCAGTAATGCCCCCTGTGTGGTTTGCTGTTTTTTTTTATTTAATTGGTACCTTGTCTTTTAATATTTTTTTATTTTTTTAATGATTTTATATTTTTATAATTTTTTTAAGTATTTATTTATTGTTAACTTTTTTGTAATTTATTTATTTCTTTTAATTTTTTTTTATTTTTTGATATTGTTTTTAAATATTATTTTTTGTAATATTTTGTTTTAATTAATTTATATATTTTGATCATATTTTTATTTTTTAATTTTTTTAAACATTTTTTTATTTATTTTAAACAATTTTTATTTTTTTAATAATATTTTTTTAATTATTTTATTTATTTTAAAATTTTTTTATTAATAATTTTTTTCTTATTTCTTAATTTTTTTTTGCTGCCAGCTTCTGCTCAAAATTAATATCCGCTTAATGCATATTCGTAGCATGCCACTGAATTTCTGACACCAAAAAACTTTGTAAACCGAATTTCTTCAACGAAAAAACGAGAAGTCAGCAAAAATTTAAATCCCAGCTCAATGGCAAAGCAGCTAACACACAAATAGAAATTCAAATGAACTTGTAAGCTGTACGCCAAATGCCGCACAAATTGTGTCAGACTTACTTACAAACATATGTACAGATAATATATATACATACACACACATTGAATATTTTTGTGATTTTTGTACGCATTTTTACTAGTTTTTGGGCTTCAAACGCATAAAAAAAACAATTCGGTACAATTTTTTATTTCTTGTGCTTTTTGTTGCTATTTCTTATGCTTGCCCAATAGTCATTTACTTGTTAATGTTTTTTTCCGTTTTTAGAATGCTTTACATAGCTCATAAATTTTGTATTAAACGCTGAAAATTTGACAGTTGATTAACGCCCTTCATTAGTTCCACTGCCAGTGTGCTGCCGGGCAAGCCCATGCTGCATGTAGTCATATACATATATGCAGATACATATGTTAGGTTAGTGCAGAAAAACCAAATATTTCTTCTATATTTGGTGCTCTCAAAAATACTTTTTCTTAGAGCTGTCTAAGTATCCAAATGCAAGCTGAAGTGTCTAAGTATCTATTTTTCAGAGATACGAAAAAATATGAACCACCCTAATTTATATAAAAATCTTTTAAAGATTCTCTATTCTGTACTCTATTCTTTCCAACAACTTACTATGCGCTGTTGTACACACGCACACACACACACACACACATATTTTCTTCATTTGCCGCTGGTACGTTGCTTCACCATACCGTCAGCGGCCTGGGCGTTTACCCTTTGCTGCTTGCTGGAGCTAGCATAACTATACATATGTAATTTTTTATATGTACATATATCTGCAGCCTGTGTACAAATGTAAATGCATGTAATTAAATAAATGCGTGTTTTGCCCATTTATGGCATGGCTACTTTGCTCCATTTTTCAACGGTTCAGCTTGGTAGCTTAAAGTTTTGTCTTACATTTTTTCTTTATTTTCATAAATTATCTCGTTTTTTACATTCATGCCTCTAAGACATCGCTCATTAACCTTTTTCATGGAACTTAGGTCAATAAGCGGAGCTTTGCATGCAATCAACGGCTTTCGGATTTGTATTTTTCAAAGCTTTTTTGTGCTTTTATAGGCTAATTTTGCAAAAACAAGTAATCTTAACAAATTTTTTCAAATGGACAAGTGTGTGGAAAGTATAGCAGATTAAATAAAAATATTTTTTTCTTGACTAAAAATTATGATATATTTTTAAGAAATAAATAAAAACAAAAAAAAATTGTACTTATGTAAAAAAAATCAAAAATATTTTAATGTTTTTTTTTAAATAAAATTTTTTAAAATTAAAAATTACTATAACTTCTTTTAGCTATAAAAAAAAATATTTTAATGTTATTTAATTAAAAATATATGCAACATTTTTAATTTTTTTATCTGAAAAAATAAAAAAAATTAATTTTTATATTCTAAAAAAGTATTTTAATATTTTTTATCTAAAAAATAAAAAAACATTATAAATTATATAATGTTTTAATATTTGACTTTTTTTCAACTGTAAAAATAAAAAATTAAAATTTATCGTCTAAAAAAGTATTGTAATAGTTTTTATCTAAAAAATAAAAAAAATATTGCAAATTAAATAATGTTTTAATATTTTACTTTTTGTCATCTGAAAAAATAAAAAATTAATTTTTTTTATCTAACAAAATAAAAAAACTTTTTATCGTCTAAAAAAATATTTTATCTACAAAAAAGTGAGAAAATTATAAAATATTACAAATTAAATAATGTTTTAATATTTTTTGTGTAAATAAATAAAAAAAAATATTTTAATGTTTTAATAAAAAATAAAAAAAAATATTATAAATTAAATAATGTTTTAATATTTTTTGTCTAAAAAAATAAAAAAAAATATTTTAATGTTTTTTATATAAAAACGTAAAATTATTTTATCGTTTTTTATTTACAAAATAAAAAAAACCTACAAATAAAATAATATTTTAATAATTTTTATCTAAAAAAATAAAAAAGTATTTTTATGTTTTTTATATAAAAAAGGGAAAAAAATTATCGTTTTTATCTAGAAAAAAAAATTTTAATGTTTTTATCTAAAAAAAATAAAAGAAATATTTTAATGTTTTTTACTCCATGTCCATGTAAATAAATCTCGAAGGGACTTTTATTGTTACAAAAAAAAATTTTTTTATGAAGAAAAATAATAATTGAAATCAAAGCTGGCTGCTTCCGCTCGACTAGCTGTGACATCAATAAAACTAGTTATGCATACAAATTTGATATTTGGTGCAGCTAATTTTTTTCATTTTTGTTTTAATTTGTTCAGTTTAATTTTTTTATATTAAATATTTTATATTACTTTTTTATTATTTTTTTTCAGTACTATTTTTTTTATTATTATTTTTATTTCAGTTTATTCGTTTTAATTTTTTTATAGTATTTTTTTAATTTTACACATTTACTAATTTCTGCATTATTGTCAGCACTATTTTTATTGCGTTTCACACGCTCATAAATCTCACTTAACTGTCATTATTTAGCTGTTACGCTAAGCCTTCATAATTATGATTTCTTCCAATACAACATTTTATTAATTAATGCAGCTTTAAAAATTTATTTTAAATTTTAGATTTTTTTCAAATTTTAAAACATTTTTCTCCAATCTTAAAACATTTTTTTTAACTATTTTTTTTTTACTCTGCATTGCGCGACTCGTCGGTTTCATTTACATTTTTGCGTGGGATATTTTTGCCGTAGCAAAGCACACACCCAAATGCAAACAGTCGTACCAACAAATAGACATCTATACTGACATACATATGTATTTATGCAAATGCGCTTGTTTTTTGTGTATTTTATTTGCTTAATTTGCTTTAAATATTAAAAATTGCTAATATATGCGCCTAAGTGCCGCTTTAAATTGACACTGATGGCTTCTTTAAAGGGTTTGCATTAGCGCGATTTATTTATTTTTCATGGATTTGCTTCACAAGCAGAGTTTGTTTATGTACATATGTAAGTATGTGTGTTGCATATTTTTGATTAAATTATTAATTTTTCTTTTTCATTTTGCGATTTGTGTTTTCAAGTCGCGTAGGCGCGGCTCAGTGGCATTTAACTGAAAAGCTATTATTTATATTTATTATATTGCTAGTTTACGCTTGTGTGTATGTATGTGTATGCTGTTGAGTTATTGAAAGTTGAAAATTTACGAGTTATAGAGCGGGCAATTTTGTATTTATAATTAAGTGTATTTATAAATAATAATACGGAAAATTATAGCAAATATTTTAAGAGGTTGAGGCAATGAGAGGGCGCTGATATGGCTGTGTGAAATTAAGGGTACAATGTTTGATAAAATAATAAAAATCTAAAAATTAAAATAAAAGATATTACAAATTATTAAAAATAATCATAAAATTATTTTATGCCGTGTCTAAAGCCGTGTTGTCTAAGGGAGAGCCCTCCATCTTGTTGATAGCCACTTTGAGTCTGAGGTTAAGTAGCCTTTCATAAAGCTTTCGCGCTGAGTCAAGCCTGCATAGTGGACGGTATGCTGGTGGACAGTTGGGATCTCATTTTCCCTCAGTTATTAGCAGCAGCCGTTGCTTTTTTCAGAGTTCAGCGGCTTTGAGGCAGGCGTTGTACATATTTAATAGTACTGCCGTTCGCTCTGCAACGTTTATTTTCAGGATTACTGTTGGTATTCCGTGCGGCCCGGGTATTGCAGTTCTTCGAGAGTAAAAAAAAAAATATCCATATTTACAATACCATAATTTTCTTACATATTTTATGGCATACTTTCATTAATTTATTAAGAAACAATTTCAAAATCGAGTTTCAAGCAATTTCACTTAAGTTACAATCTTCAATATTTAAAAAATTATGGTAAAGAATTTTTCTGTATTATTAATTTTTCCATTTTTTTTTAATTTTCATATTATCAAACACACTCCCGCACTGCCGCACACACATACAAACATATGTACAAACATACATTACCCCACACCATTTCAAAAATATCAAATTACCAGCAAGTGGAATTTAAACGCTTGACTGCAAGTAAAATTAACGAAAGCCAAACAAGCGTATCCCAAAAGGCCGTGGCGGTAATGTGCGCGTATATTTGGATATTTGGAAAAGCGGAACAAAATATAAATTTCGAAAAATTAATCACGCAGCCAGGCTGTAATGTAGACGCGAGCACACACATCTGCACACATATAAATATTTATTTCATTATTGTATATATGTACATAGATATGTATATAAGCATATATAGGCATATATATACCTTAGATTGCCACTTGCAGCGCCACATTTCACTAGCCCCTTATTTGCCATGCTTTCTTCCTGCTCAATGCGTTCTTCAATGTTTCTACAAATTTTTTAGAATTTTTTATTACTTATCCCCACATTTTCACTTCATAATTTTGTACTTTGGTTGCCTTTCAAGGCTTGTCACGTAATTTGATACTTCAATTTTTTTTTGGAATTTTTATTTGCTAGGGTCTTCATTAATTTCAGCTGCTAGACAAAGCAACTATTAATGAAACCATAAGCGCATAAGCTTATAATTACTAAGTTTCATATTTTATTTATCGACTGTGTGTTAAGTAGGCATATTCTTGCTAGAAATAATTTAAAAGCACTCACTTAGGCACTCAACGTGTGATTTTATGCGTAACTGTGTGTAGGTATGTATTTTTGTGTTTGTGACTGCTTTCATAGAAAAAGTATATTTAGTATTAGTATGTATGTGTCCAATTTTAGATGCGCATTTGCGATAGTTCAGCTCAATTATAGATTTCGGTCGGCAATTATTATTTGAGAGAAAATTGAAGAATTAAGAGAAAATATGAAATTTCCACACTTGGCATGCGTTTATTTATTAGTTTTGGTCTATGTGCGTAAATAATATAAAAGCAAATAATCAAATAATTCATATGAAATTGATTTGACGCAGCGATTTGACTCAGAGAAAGCTGATATGAAGCGCGTATGGCTGGTGATGATGTCATAATTTTCAACACTTTCTAATTATGAGAAAAACTTTTTTCAAAAATTTTAAGATTTTATTTTTATTCAAAATTTTTACATTTTCAATTTTTGCAAAATTAAAATTTCTTTTTTTTTTTAAATTTTAAAAATAAAAATTTTAAAATTGAAATAAAAAATCCACATTTCTATTTTTAAAAACTAAAATGTACCAAAAATTAGTTTCAGAAATTTGTTCTTTTCTTTTGAAAAGGCTGCAAATATGTTTTTTAAATTTTTTTGTAATCCAAAATATATTGTAAAATTTTGTAAAACAAAAAATATACATACATACTTTTTCTTTACGAAACTTTTTTCAAATAGTTTCAAAAATTTTAAATCATATGCCAAATTTGAAAACTTTTTTCAAAATTTCTAATTTTATCAAAATACTAATTTTTCTTGTGTAAAAGAGTTAATTTGTTATTGAAAAGCAATTTTAAATGTGAGATAAAAAATCTACATTTCATTTTTCAAAAATTGAATTTTTTGTAATATTAATTTATTTATTAACATACATATGTATTTATTTATTAACTTACAGGAATTCATATATTGCAAAACACTTAAACTTACATATTTTTTCATTACAAAATTTATTTAAAATAGTTTTAAAATATTAAAAACACACATATTCCAAATTTGAAAACTTTTTTCAACATTTTTGAATTTTTCAAAATTTAAAATTTTTTTTTGTGTAAAAAATTCTATTTGTTATTAAAAACTAATTTTAAATGTGAGATGAGAAATCGAGATTTCTATTTTCAAAAATATTTTATTTTAATATTTTTTAATTTATTAACTAACAGAAATTCGTAAAAATACAAAAACACACTTTATTTTCATTACAAAAGATATTTCAAAAATTCCAAAATAAATATTAAAATTTTCGAACATTTTTTAATCGCTGTTTTCGGTTTTTAAACTACTTTTGAGGTTTTACAAATATTTGTTGTACAAAATTTATTTCGAAATATTACTAAAAAAAATATTAAAATTTTTAAAAACTTTTTAGACGCTGTTGTCTGTATTTTAAGTACTTTAGAGTTTTTAAAACTAGTTCTTTAAAAAATCTTAGTTTTTCGCACTTAAAAAAATATATTTCTTTTCTAAACCTCTACAAAATCTTTATTTTTAGCACTCAGAAAAATATTTTTTTTTTTTTGCAAAACCTTCAACTTAAATATTTTGCCAAACTTCTTCAACTGGCCTAAGAAAGTTCAATAAAAACCATCCAATTTATTCAACAGCTCAACCTTAATCCCCTATCATTATACAGCCAGCGCGCATTAACCTTGTCACAGCAAGTTTATTTCAATTATTCATGAATTTAAGTCTGCCACTTACACAATACACGCATTTAAACATACACAGTTACATATCGACTACTTCTAATTATACTGGAGGCACCCGCATAACTTGCGCCAACACAACGCGCCATCAGCAGCGCAAAGATGTCGCCTTCCTTTCGGCTACTTAGCAAAATAATCAAAATTGACAGCATAAAACTAAGTATAACAGCCCGTAATAGGCAATACATTATGGCAATAAAGCGCTGCTGCTGATTATTTTTCAACGGCTTTGACAGAAATCGGCTGAAACGCGGCCTTTTTCCAAATTCGTGCATAAACCAAGCCATTTCAATACTAATTTGTATATATATGTGTGTAAGTCGTTTTATAATAAATGTGTGTATGAGTGTGTATAGTGATGAGTAATTATTGTTGTTAGCGCACACAGCACACTAATACATCAACTACAACAAAAACAATAACTGTCAGCAATGCTTCACACAAACGTCAACGTCAGCGATTGATATCGCAAATGGCGTTATTAGTTGTCATATGGTTATGTTAACGGTAGCGCACAAAACAGCTGGCCCCACAAACACATGTGCCCGTGCAGATGTGTGTGTGTGTGTTGTTACGAAATTGCGCTCAATAGTGTTATAAGTATGTGTCAGCAGGAGCCGGCCAACTGGCCGACTGTCAGCGTAATGAATGCGGCTTGTTGCTTGCGGTTTTATTGCTGTTGTTTTTAGTGTAATCAAACCGGCTATGCACACACATGCAAACACATATTAAAGTCACTTTTAATTATCGCAATGAAAAAATTGTGCCGGCAAGTGAAAGTGTTGTGCCCTTCAAAATAGTAATGGCAGGTAGACAGTTCAAACAAACAATGGCGATATAAATGAGTCTATATAGAATGTGTATATATGTATGTATGTGTTATATTAATAAATTTGTATTGTGCTAACAAATGAGGTGCCTGTGGGCAATTCGCGCTTGTCGCCCCGCTTTCAGCAATTTTTACACACACACATATGTACATATACATATCTGTATGTGAAAGACTGTGTTGCCTGGCAAACTGAGACATTACGTCGTCGTTAGCGCCAGCGCCGCCGGCAAGGCAGCCTTGCCATTGCCACCCTCATGAATATTTCATTACGAAATATACTGGTTATTGGTGTTAATCAAATTGAAATCGCGCGGCGCACAAAAAATAATAATAAAATGAGCGTTAATGACACTTTGTTAGTGCCAAAACGAGTAATAAGCAGCGAGAATCAATAGAAATAGACACAAAAGTTCTATACTTAGCGCAGTTTTGTATGAAAACTTTTACTTGTAATCAGTGTTAAGGGTTAAGGCGTATAGACGACGTGAGTTTAGGGTCATCAATCAATTAATCAGCGCTGTGACGGCAAGTCGCACGAAAAGTAGACAATTTAGGCGGTTAAAAAAATATGCGCTTTTGTATTATGAAAGTAATAATAATGATGGAGTGGCTTGGTAGTAGACTAGAAAGCGAAAATGCGGTTACTTGAAGGGTTAGCAAATACATAAAGTGAGGTTATGCGCGCTTAGGGACTTTATAAAGAATTTTATTTTGCGCAAACTGAGGTTATGTGGGCCTTAGAAGAAGTTTTTTTTGACACAAAGTGAGGTTATGTCGCTTTTATGAAATTTTTTCTTGCCATTAAGTGAGGTTATGTAAGCTTTATGAAAATGTTTTTGGCACAGAGTGAGGTTATGTGCGCTTTATGAACATTTTTTTGCCAATACAGCAAGCTGCACAGTGAAAATGAACAAAAAACAATTTTCTCAAAAATCCATACAAATGCGCTTGCCTAGAAAAATACATGTTATCCAACCCGAAAAAAGTAGTTCATCATTTTGCTAGTGACACTTCCGCTACAAAAGCGCCCAGACGTGCTCGGAAAAAAATGATAATCTGCTATTTACAAAAATTTTCGACAAAGGAGCCAAACCAAATGGCGTTTAGGGCACAAAATATATGTGGCTGTATGTGAACAAAGGGCATTTTCACATGTGGCACATAGAAATGTAAGTGGCAGACAACGTTAGAAAAATAATATTGTATGCAACCCCGCTCAGAGGGCCTCCTAATGAACAAAGGAAAAAATGATGAATGACATTTTAGTTACATCAAATGGCTGTCATCTGTCTGCCTGTCTGAGACTGCCGTTGACGTTTTACTACAACTGTCACTTTGACATTGTACAGCGTGCATGTTCTCGAATGTGTGTATATATTTATATGTATACTTTTGTATATGTTTATATGTATATATATATAGTGCTGCCTAATTTAAAACTCTTGTAGTTTGTTAATGAAATATATAAGTCGCAAAGCTGGTGAGCTGTCCGCCAAGAAAATAGTATCTATAAGTGTATTTTCTAAAATAGAAAAGTGATTTGAAAGGTCTCAAGCAGGCATACAATAACGTGAAGAGCAAGAGGCATGTCAATTTTAGAATTTTTAGCTCTTTTCATATAGAAAAAAGCTTGGATTGAGTTGATAAGGCAACTCAAATACGATTTTTAGTTCAAAAAAGTTTAGTTTTGCGCAAATAATGCCAAGTAAGCTAAGCTGCACCAAATTTAAATAAAAATGTTTACTTCTGCTGCACCGAAGCTGTAATACACTGCACAAATAAAAACCTTTTTTATACAAGCACTTCATTTTGATCGAAGGGTTTGTATGGCAGCTATATGCTATAATCGTCCGATCTAAGCAATTTCTTCGCAGATTATACCGCTACATTGGTTAATAGTTCGTGCAAAATTCCGTGTAGATAGCTCATCAAATAAATGAGTTTTCCATACAAGGATTTGATTTCAGTCGATGAGCTTGTACGGCAGCTATAGGCTACAGTAGTGCAATCTGAACAATTTCTGCGGAGGTTATAGCGATGCCTTTAGAAATAATCCATGGCAAATTTCATAAAGACATCTCATCAAATACCAAAGTTTTCCATACAAGTGCTTGAATTTGGTCGTTGAGCTTGTATGGCAACTATATGCTATAGTTGTCAAATTTTTTCGGAGATCGTACTGTTGGATTAAGGAATAATTCGTACCAAATTTCGTGCAGATACCTAATCGAATAAAAGAGTTTTTCATACAAGGACTTGATGTTGAACGATCAGTTTGATGGCAGCTATATGCTATAGTTAGCCGATGTCAAAAATTTCTTCGACTATCAATATTAAATATTAAAGCGTAGGACTCCCCACACTTAAATCACCAAAAAACTCAAAAACCCTCTATAAAAATCAAACTTCTGCTACTTGCAACGCCACAAGCGCGCACTATAAACACCACATGCCAGCGTTGTCAAGCAAAATGCTTAATGAATAAATAAACAATATAGGTACTTGTATTTATATGTATTTTTATGCAGTCAGTGTGAATTGAGGGGCGCTGTCGTAAAACATTTCGGCCGGGTGCTCTGCTACCCGCCGCGGAACAAGCTGTGGGGAGGCCACTTTTCGGCACCTGCATGCGCTTTTGCCACTTGCAACGGGCGTAAAGCGCACATAAAGTATATAAACAGTTGCTTAGTTTTTTTATTGTTTTTTTTTAATTTTTTTTTTCTTTTTTTTTAATATTTTTTTCTTTTTTCATATAGACTTGAAGCTAACTTTAAATTCCTCAGCAGCCAAATTGTCTATATATGAATTTTTTTATAATTTCTTGGCATTTACAGCGTTTGTGCACCTTCTCGCAAGTGTTTATACCACAAGCTGCTGCTTCTACTTCACAAAACGCCAACCAACTCATCAATGTTGCAAGCAACCACTGCCGCCAGCGTCAAGTGCCTGATGGCTACTCGTACCTACCGCTTGTTGTGTTGTAGCAGCAGCACGGTCAGAGAATTACAAAAAAAAATAAATAAATTTTCCTTTACTTTTATTGCCAGTAATTTAAATTTAAATTTTGTGTCCTTGCTTCAAAGTTTTTTAAACTATTTTGTTTCGCACGGACTTTCTACAGCTCGCTGCTTGCGCGAAGCAACTGCTTTATGTGACTTCTACTTTTTATTGCTTTCTCCACATTCAAAGCTTATTGTCATGCACTTCCTGCCATATTTTTTATTATTCTCCTTTCACATACATTTCACTTAAAAAAATTCTACATAAACAATGCCCGCTATAAAACAATAAAGTTCAAAGCTCTTAGCTGCCACTTCATGCATGCCTGAGACTAGGCCACTAAGTGCAGCATGGCTTTCTTATTTTCTATTGTTTTACATACTATTTTTTGCATTGTTGCAAGGCCTCCCCCCGCTTTTACGTCTCTTACACATACACAGTGATCATGCATGTAACGGCACTTTTATTGCACCAACTGTCGTCCCCTAATAGGTGCATAGCGCGCGGGTTGAAGCATCAAATTGGCCAGTTACCCAGTTTCCTTGGTTACTTACTGCTCTAGTGTCTCTCGGCGCAAACACACACACACAGCGAAATGCTTGTGGTAATCAACTCCAAGTCTTTGCTTGTTTACTTGCTATGCCTACTCTGGAGAGAAGACTCTTGATTTTGTCATTTTTGTTGTTTGTTGGCATAAATATTGCATATGTATGTACATTTATATTTCATGTTTTGTTGATTTTGATAGTATGAACCGCTGTTATTGTTGTTGTTGAGGTCATTGCTTGAGTGATGCTGCACGCCCAGCTGTTGAACAGTGCAACAATACAATGAAGCCACAAAAAGGAGGCAGTAAATTGACTTTGAATATATGAGACCAAATAATTAGTTACAGATTATTGTAGGAGTGTGGAAGAAGCAGCAAGGATGCATTTACATCAACTTACTTTGTAAATATATACTACATACTTAAAAGCAAGCATATATACCGTTGCGCTGATCTCTCATTAAATATAGTAAATTATAGTAAGATCTTTTATTAGCTCTGAGTGAATTTTACAAAAAAATACCATAAAAATAATTTTGAAAAATTAATTTCGAAATTTTCGAAAATACTGATCATTAATTTTCGAACAAAAAATTTTGAAATTAAATTTCGATTCATTTCAAATCTTGAAAGTTTATAGAAAAAATGTAAAAAAAGGTATATCGATTTTAATCAAAAATTACAGCACATTAATTTTCGAACAAAAAAATTTTGAAATTTAATTTCGATTCATTTCTACACTTGAAAAAATTAATTTTAGAACGAAATATTTATGGAAATGTAATTTGGATTATTTCAAAACTTAAAAAAAAATTGAAAAATAAAACACAACATACAAACAAAATCTATTTAAAAAAAATTGAAAAATTAGTTTCATCAAAAATTTCTTAAAATACTAATTTCAAATCAAATTTCATATATTTTCGAACAAACAATTTTTCAAAAACAAATTTCAAATCAAAAAGTACGAAAAACTTATTATCGGACGAAGAAATATTTAAAAAATTAACTTAAATTTTGCAATATTTTTTCATTCGATTTGTTTTGGAAATAAAAACTTTAAAAAATAATTTCGATCAAACTCAGAAATTACCAAAAAAGAGTTTTCAAATGAAAAATTATTTGTTTGGATTCCCTTTAATAAATACAACAAATCTTTTTTCGAACGAAAAAAATATTTGAAAAATGAATTTCGAGCTAAAAAAATTGAATTTGAAATATAAAAAAGTCAATCGAACGAAAAAACATTTCAAAAATTAATTACGGTCCAATTGAAAATTTTAAAAATTAAATTCGATTCAATTGAAAAATTACATTTTCGAACAAAAACTCAAACTCAAAACTGGAAACTCAAATTCGATTCAGTACTAAAAACTAAAAGTTCAAAAAATCAAGTTTTGAACGAAAAATATATGAATAATAATTTCAATCCTGTTCAAAAATGACAAAAAATCAGTTTAGGAAAGAAAAAAGTGTGGAACATTAATCTCAAATCAAACGAAACAAAAAATTATTGGAAGGTTAATTTAAAAAGTTACAAAATATTAATTTTTGAAAGAAAAAGTTTTTGAAAATCTATTTCGATTGCAGTTAAAATTTCGAAAAATTCCATTTTCGAAAACTACATATAATTGAAAGGGGTAAATTTTTGAACTAAAATGTATTTGAAAAACTCGATTCTTTTAAAAAATTTAAAAAAATTAGTTTTCGTACACGAAAAAACCAGTGCAACTGTTATTTCGAATCTACTCAAGGCTAAAAAAAATAAATTTTCGAAAATAATATCCAAAATTAATTTTGATTCATTTAACAAATTTCAAGCAAACGATGAAAATATTTTTTCGACCAAGCAAAAATTAATTTCGAATATATTCAAAAATTTACAAAAATTCAAATCAAAAAGTATTTAAAAACTTATTACAACTAAGTGCATAAATTACAAAAAAATTATTTTCGTAAGAAAATTAATTCAAGAAATTAATTTATACAAAAATCGTACGAAAAAATATTTAAAATTTAATTTCTATTTAATTCGAGAACTGCAAGCAAACAGTGAAAAACTTTGCAGCTCAAATACTCCAATATAACGAAACCAACTTAAGCCTCTTCGCTTTGTCATTTACCTTCAACAATACAAAAATAATATTTATACTTAATCAACGTAGCAGCGGACCCACTAATGAATTACACAGACCTACTAAATTGCTTTACTAAGAAATGCGAAATTAATTGGCCCAGAACATTGCTGGCCTACTCCACAGACAGTCTACGGCCACTCCAACTTGTTTTATTGAGCATTTTAGCTGTGCCAGGCGTTTCCTAGACGAGTTCACCACGCACAAACAACTTTCAATCAATGAATTTGTCTGCGAAATAACAAGACAATATAATGCAAGACAATAAGAAGAGAAATAATGAAAAAATAACAAAAAGTTGCATAAAAATGTAATATTGCCTTATTAAATAGGCGGCTTGGCGGAAAATCAATAACATTTCTGAGCATACTGCTGGGTAAGCTACAACAACAAGTTAAACAAACAATAAAGCAATAAATAATAATTGAGCTTAATAAGTCAAAATGAGGCGACTATACGAATGAACTTAAGAAAAATAGATTGGATTGGGCAGACTTGCCTAAAGTAGAAAAGACTTAAAAAGTAAACACAAAAATGCCTAATGAATATGGAATATGAAAAAATAATAATAACATATTAATGTGGCACGTAATAGGACGTTAATGCGAAAATAATGAGGAAACCTTTAAAAGCAACAACTTTGCGTTAATTTTTAATTTTACTTCACTAAAAATTTAAAGTCATTTAAATAAAAAACAATTGGTTCGAAAAGTGATTTTTTGCAATTAATGATGGAGCATATTTTATTAGTTTCGAAATGTATCGAAATTAGACTTTCAATATTTCTTCGTTCGAAATTAAATTATTCATAATTTTTAAATTGAATCGAAATTAATTTTTCAAACGTTCGTGGTTCGAAAATAAATTTTGGTTCGCAAATTAATTTTTCACATTTTGGATTAATGAAATTAAATTAAAAATTTTTTGTAAATCAAAATTAATTTTTTAAATCAAAATTAATTTTTTTTTTATGTTTCGAAATTAACCGAATTTAATTTTTCAAATATCTTTTCGTTTGAAAATGCATTTTTAAAATATTTTTCAAATTTTGGAATATTTCGAAATTAATTTTTCAAATACTTTTTCGCTCAAAAATAAATTCTTTAAAATTTTTGATTTAAATGGAAATCAATTTTTTAAAACTTTTTCGTTCAAAAATAATTTTTCAAGTTTTGAAATGAATTTCAAAAAATCGAAATCATTTTTTCAAAACTTTTTTTCCGTCGAAATTTGATTTTTTGTAATTTTTAATTATGTAAATGTAAATTAATTTTCAAAAAATTCTCTTTCGAAAAATTTTTTTTTGAATTTTTGAATTGAATCAAAATTGGCAATCCGAATTGGTTGTCGATATCTTTATGCGTTCAAAAATATTTTCTTTAAGTTTTGAAATTAATGTACAAAATAATTTTCGTTTCCAAATAATTCTTTTAAAGTTTTGAATTGAATCGAATTTTTTTAATATTATTTTAATCGAAAATTAGTTTCTTTAATTTTTAAAAAAATTTAAAAAAGTATGAAAAACAAATTTTGCCTTAAAATTGATTTTTTCTAGTTTTTGGTTTGAATCGAAATTGTTTTTTCATATAGTTTTTTCAAAATTGATTTTCTGAAAATTCCAAAATCGAAAATATTTTAAAATTTTTTTTTTTTTTTTTCTCTTCTACAAGATGTATCTTATATAATACTACTTGTTGTTTGAAACTTCTTAAAATTACACCCTCACGAATTTCCGCTTTACCTTCAAAGACCTGCGCCCTTTCCTTACCTTCTCGTATTTATGGCTCAAAGTGCAAAAGTGTTGAGCTTGCGACCACCATTTGTACCGAAGTGGAATATTTTCCACGATCACAAGCCCCGATAAATACTCATATGCACATACATACATATGTATATACATATATGTATGTGTGCACTTTGGCAGCGCAAGTAAGATATGTATGCACTTATGCGGGTGCGCTTGAGAAATTGCAACAAATTACATTGCGAGTTTATCAGACGCCACCGGAAGCAACTTGCTGCAAGCACAACAGCTACTGTGCCGCACATACAGCACTCACACGAGCAAGTATGCGTATGAGTGTGCGCCTCAAAAAGCTACAAGCTTACGTCTACTTGTTGTAGTTGTTGCTGCATTTTATTTTATTTTCGCTTACTTCATTTATTTTAAAACAAAAGTTACCGATAACATGCCACATGTGTTTATTTGTTGCCTTGTGCTGCGCGATATGAAGAAAAGCTGACGCTTGGCCACACACAACAACGCCACTGGCAGTCATAAGTTTTGCTGTACACTTTTGAAGACATATTTCGTGCGATAAACGAAACAGCTGTAAAAATATGTAGTTTTAGAAAAGTCTGGCACCGTCAACAAAGTGTATCGCTTATCGCGGCACAGCGCTGCTTCGTGTGGCCTGCAAATAAAGGAAGCAACTTTTTTTATATCAGTAATGGAAAAAAATAATAAAAAATGCTAGCAAGTGTACTGAAAGCTGAGAAAAAATAATGAACTAAATGAAAGTAATGAACTCACCGCTCATTTCGGGAGAGTGCCACTTGTGCAACTGCTGCCAAATGCTGCTGCCTGTTTGGTGCAGGCTGTTTCCTGGAGGTTTTTCAAAATTCGAACACTCTCTGCTTGTTTCTACGTAGATTCTTTTATATATACATATATGACAGGTTTAGAAAAGGTTATATTTCTTAAGGAATAAAAGGATATAAAAAGAGCTTTCACTTAATTTCGTTGGTTCAGTTTGTATGACAGCTATATGCTATTGTAGTCCGATCTAAACAATTTATTCGAAGATTATAGCGTTGCTTTGAACAATGATTCGTGCCAAATTTCGTGCAGATATATCGTCAAATAAACGAGTTTTCCGTACAAAAACTTGTTTTTGAACGTTCAGTTTGTATGGCAGCTATATGCTATTGTAGTACGATCTAAACAATTTCTTCGGAGATTATAGCGTTGCTTTGAGCAATGATTCGTGCCAAATTTCGTGCAGATATATCGTCAAATAAATGAGTTTTCTGTACAAAAACTTGTTTTTGAACGTTCAGTTTGTTTGGCAGCTATTTGTTATAGTGATCCAATATCACCGATTCCGACAGATCAAGCAACTTCTTCATGAGAAGGGAACGTGTGCAAAGTTTCAGATCGATATCTCAAAAATTTATTCACTATTTTAAGTATTTAATGACGTTACTTTCGGGTATAACTAACTTGATATTCCCTATTCAGACTACAAGAACCTATTAGCTCCAACAATTTTTTTTTTAAATATAAAAATTTATAATTTTATGATTTTGCGATGCATTATGACAAATTCTGAGTCCCCTATATATGTACATATATTGAAATAATATATCATACATATTTTCCAATAATTAAAAAAAAAAAAACGAAAAAATTCCAAAATTTCATCTACGCCTCTCTAAAGTAAATCATTTACTAAATGAAGCGCATTAAAATTGAAATAAAATACCTTAATATATGCATAGCCATGGCAGCAGGTGACATTTACTATAATTTTAGAACATTTAAAAAGTCGTGCCATCCAATCAAGCGCGTTTAGCGACACGTTTATGAGCCACAACGTGTAGCCGGGGCAATTCTCTACAAGACACACATACATATATATGTACATATGTATGTATGTATATACAACCACGCTACTCGATTTCAAATAAATTCATTCAAATTCGATGCTTTACACACACATGCACTTGTATATAAACGCAGCATAGCCCCGAGCGGTGTGAATTTCGAAATAAAAGAAAATGTAGCGGCGCACGCGTAGGTTGCACAGACAGACAGACACAGGTCGCGACACTGTGTTATATGATATTGTCAAATTAGGCAAGAATGAGGCGCGTTTCGGCGCAGCATTAATGCGTTTTTTCTACACTCGACAGAATTATGCTGGAAAAGCACAAATTAGGAAATTAATACATACATACGCATTGTATATTCATATATACATAGACATGTAAATACAAACGTATATAGGAAACATAATATTACTGTGTCTGCACCCTTAATATTAAGTGAAAACTGCGTTATTGCGCACCAAGGCAATCAAATGCAACTGATGGTGCTCAATAAAAATCTAAAAAAATTTCAAAAAAACCTAAAAAACTTTTAAAAATTATGGAAATTATAGAAATAAAAATTCGAAAAATAGCCAAATAAAATAAATCGAAAAAAATTAAGTAATAAAAATTAAAATAAGAGCAATATTCCTTAGCGACTACATAAATAAAAAAAATAAAAAAAATAATTTCATAAAATTAAAAACTGGAAAAAAGTCCAAAAAAAATCAAAAAAAGAATTCGAAAAATACAAAAAAATTTTCGAAAGTTAGGTATTAAAAACAAAAAAAACAGCAATACTCCTTGTTGCTTATTAAAAACTCTATAAAAATTAAAAAAATTGTATAAAAAATTAAAAAAAAAAATAAAAATAAAAATTCGAAAACTCAAAAAAAATTACACAATTGAAAAAAAGTAATAAAAATAAAAAAATAACATCAATACACGTCAGCAACAACGCGGTTGCCGCCCATTAAGTTGTTAAGTGGCATGCGTGTGCAGCACAGCAATAAATGAATATGTTTGTATTTATATTAATTTGAATTTTATGCGCCTGTTAAACCCACATGCGTGTGACACACAACACGAAACGACAAAGAAAAGCGCTGATTTTCCACAGCATCTTTCATCACACGCATCTTTGGCGCACCGAGCGCTTGCTACACCGCTCCATTCACACGCTGCCTTGCTAAAGAACGCAGCTAAAAATGTTAATTAAAATCTTTCACAAACACTTGCCGCATGCTACACTTTGTATTTGGAGAGATTTTTTATGTCAACGCAATTAACTAGACGAGGCGACGACCCTAGCGACGACTAGAGACGCACTCATTACCGCTGGAGTGTTGAAGGTGGCGGTGATCATGTCGCCAGCATGTTGTGCAATTCAAGTTAATATAATTTTTATTGTTGGCACAGAGTGATGTCGGGTTATTGGTGCTATTGTTGGGCTGATGTCGCATCTTTTTGATTTCGTCAGCACTTCTAGCCAAAAAGGTGAGATTTTGTTCAAAAATTTACAAAATGGCGGCGTTTAAAAAACACCGATCAATATTATCACAAATTTTGTACCCTTTTGAGCATGCCAAAATTCGATTTTATATCAAATCAGGTCAGATCAAAAACCCAATAGGTCTTTGTTATACAGAGCAGACACAGCCCTTAAAAGACTAACCGATTGGGCTAATTGAACTGAGCGGCTAACCTTGTAATGGCTGTAACTCAAAAACTATTGGAGTTATCGCTTTAAAATTTTAGTATGTTATTTTTAAAGGTCTAACCTATCGAAATATGAAAAAATAACAAACAATTTTTTTTCAAAATTTTACCAGGTGTTCCGCTCGAAATGGAATTTCATAAATTTATAGCAAAAATTTTTCTAAGTTACAGCAATAAGTTGCTCAGCTTTATTTCTAGAACTTTTAAATTTATTATATAAGCATTTTTGAAGTATTGCCAACATAGATATGAAATCTAATAAATTTTCTTTCTTTCATTGCAGGTATGTCTTTCATCTTTAAAACTCAAATTTATGCTGCAATTTTATTAAAAAGGGTAAAAGAGTGAATTTTATTAAAGGGTAAATAAAGTATTATTATTAGCGCAATTAAAACAAAAATTTTTCCAATAACTTTGAGAAAGATATGTTTAAAAAAATTTTGAAAATAATTTTAAAAAAATTTGAAAATAATTTTGCACAAAATTTCGACAATAATTAAAAAAAAAAATTGAAAATATTTTGCAAAAAAATTTGAAAATAATTTTTACAAAAATCATTTGCTAAAATTTATAATAATCAAAAACCAAAAAAATAACTTTAAAAAAATATTAAAAAATGAAATTATAGAAATTTGTCTGATAATTACAACAGCTTATTCTATCTTCGATGCCATTTTCCCAGCAGCTACAAGTGAAGCTTAACTCTAGTCGCCAATCTAAGACTTTATATCAGCCTGCGCCATCAAAGAATTTTTTATTATTATTAAGAATTTGTTTTTAAATTATTTAGTGCTGACCTAGTTTCCTTCAACAGCTATCAGCTGTTGAGCTCTAAACCCAATTTAGTGAAGCATAAGCGCGCGTTGTTCGAAAAGTGGCTTGCGAAAGCTTTCCAAATCAAACCTTATACAAATAAATTAAAGGCAGATAAGCAGCAAAGAGTGAAATACAAAGTGGCACAATCACATATACTCAAAACATTTACGAATCACCAATTATTTATAGCGCATGATTATTAATTAGAAAAAAATAAGCGACAGTTCAATAAGGTGACCCTACAAGCGCATGTCGTCATGCAACGACTGGAGACTTATGGAAAATATCTGAATTAAAATTCATAATAATTTTAATGAGCAAGCAAACTTGTGAATGACGCTTCCATTGCAGCTTGGGCCGATTTTACTTTATATATCATATGGAAGAATACTATAAAAATAAAAAAATATGTAAGAATATATATAAGACCACTCGGTCATACAACTAAAAGCGTGTTAAAGCACTTTTTGCCACTGTATTTCACCACGAACTGCTTTATCTCAAAAAGTTTGTTCTGAAAATCTCCTAATAAAACCACACTGTAGCTGGAAATCGAAGTAACTTTGGCGCTGATTATTTTTCTTCGTAATTATTTATTTATTACAGTCGTTTTTGGCTTGAAAACAAAGAACACAAAACATGCGCTCGTAAATCATTGATTCTTTTTTTCAACAACACTTAGAAATTTATGACAATTCACGCTTTTGACACTTGTTGTAAATTAGCTGTCCTGTGTAGAAGGGCGCGTAGCAGCCAAGCTTAGACTTTAGAAAAATGCTGCGAAAAAGCTGTGCGCATTAAGCGGAAATATGTTGCGTGAAGAGGCACATAACAAAACGGAACTAATTTATTGTTTTTTACTTTTGTCTACTATTTTTATTGTATTTTTTTGTATTTTTTTTTTAGTACTTTTTTATTTTTTTTATAATTTTTTCTTTTATTTTAATTTTTTTTTGTATTTTTTAATTTTTTTTTTTGTAATTTCATGCTTTATTTTTGTGTTTTTGCTCTTTTATTTTTATTTTTCCTTTTTTTCTGTTTTAAGCTTTTTTCATTTTAATTGTAACAATTGTAACTCACAGCTTATACAATCTTGCGTAACGCTCGCAAGCAAGCGCAAACTCATTGAGCACAAAAAATTAGATCATCAGTTGATGCGCTGTTGATGGCTTGGCCACACGCTATGCAGTAGTATATAATTATAGCAAATATTTTTGAAGCTTAAGGTCACTGCACAGCGCTGTTGCGTGTGAGGCAAACAAAAAAGTTTAGTTTTTTGTCCAGCTAATATAAAAAACAATAGCTCCAAATTGAATTAGCTAATTTAGCATACTAAACAAACTATAATAACCACACTAATAGAGAGGATTACAGGCAAGAACTTGATTTTGTGCGGTCAGTTTGTATGTCAGCTATATGCTATATTAGTCCGTCATTGATAATTTCTTCGGATATTGTAATGTTTGCTTGGTGAAGAATTCGTGCCAAATTTCATGAAGATATCTTGTTAAATAAATAAGTTTTTAATATAAGAACTTAATTTCGAACGTTCAGTTTGTATGGCAGCTATATGGTATAGCAGTCCGATCTGAACAATTTCTTCGGAGATTATAACGTTGCTTTGCATAATAATTCGTGCCAAATTTCGTGACGATATCCCGCCAAACAAACAAGTTTTCCATACAAGAATTTAATTTCGAAAGTTCAGTTTGTATGGCAGCTATATGCTATGGTAATCCGATCTCAAAGTTTTCTTCATTTTTTACAGCTTTGCTAAGGATAATAATCCGTGCCAAATTTCATGAAGATATCTTGACAAATTAATAAGTTTTTATTATAAGGACTTAATTTTGAACATTCAGTTTGTATGGCAGCTATATGCTATAGTTATACGATTTCGAAGATTTCTTCAGATATTATAGCTTTGCTATGCAAAATAATCCATACCAAATTTCATGAAGATATCTGATCAAATAAAAAAGTTTCCATAGAAGCACTTAATTTTTAACGCTCAAAATATATTGCAGATCGCTAGACTGCCACAAATATACCGTAAAAAAGAATTTTTTTGCAAACTTGACTTAAACTTGCTTTCAAAGCGTTTATTTTCAAAATTTCTTTTGAAAAATTTAACTTGAAAGCATACCAAAGAACCACTTTCATTCTCAAAAAGTAAAATTCCCTCAACAACAAAGCAATACATTTTTTCCACTTTCGCTTATTAAACGGCAATTTTTACGCAACAACAGCAGCACAAAAGTCCCTTCATGCCACCACACCACTGCACTTGAGTGCGACACCCGCAATTATTTGTCTGTTATATAAAAAGTTGCCACACACACAAACAGACGACGTGAAACAAACATGCCATGCAATCAGCAACACCATCGGTGCAATAGTGGCGCGCATCAAATAACCGCTTGTCACACTGCCACCGTCGCCGCTGTCACCTGACACGGCGTGTCGTGCGCCTAAAAAGCCACTTGACATTTTTAAATTGCAACAAACGTTTGCCTGTAGGCGCACAAGCGTACAAAAACCGTAATGCAACAGCAAATGAGCGCTGGAAAAAATCCGCTATTTGCATGCAAAATAAAGACAACACGAACTTGCCACATGAATGTGCATGGCATGCAACATACTTGCATGCCACCAATAAGCGCTAATAGCAGAACAGGTAGTTGGCGGTTGGGCGTGGTGGCGAGACGATTGGTGCAACAAACTACACGGCGCGGCATATAGCCTACAGTTAGTCAAGCAGCCAGGCAGCCAAGCAGTCAGTGAGGCAGAAAAGCAAATGTAAATTGTGTGCAGCCTATATAAACAAATAATAAACGCTGCATGTGGCATGAAATATGTGTGTCAGTGGGGAATAGCATTTGCTGGGCTGACTGTGTAGCGCAAATGTAAACAATTTGCTGAACGTTGTGTGTGTGTGGCAGCATTGAAAATATGAAAATAAATAAATAAATGTGTGTGCGCATTGTTTATTTAAGCATGCACATAGCAATAACAAGTAGGTATACATATATGCTTTATGGCAACTCAAACTTATCTTGCAACGTCTAAAGTCAATACTGCGATAACTCATTTGCATTGCACTCTGCTTGCCCTGCTTGCGCCACATACTTAGATAACTGACTTGTTACCTTGCGTTTGCTGCGACTGAGCCTTGTTGCAACATACACATAGAGGAAGTAGGAAACTATATGTGCATGTTGCAACAACGCTCACTGAACACTTGCTGCCACTGCCGCGTGCATTTTTCGAGGCCAACCGTAGCAGCAAGCGCTACGAAGTTCACCGAAAATATTTTGATTACATTTTCCAAGCGCTCAGTATAGTTTTTTTGTGAGTGTTGTTGTATTCACTTTGTGATTACCAAATTTATGGCATGCAAATTCTATGAAAAATTTAGCTGTCGCCAAAAATACGCTGAAGGTTAATAGGTCAATGTATGCGCGCTCGATTTTACATGTGGCAGTGAAACTGCAACTGGCACAATTCATTAAAAAAACAATAAAAACATTAACTTCGATTGCAGCGGAGCGCTTATACCCCTCACAAGTAGAAGAACTACATTTTAAGCGAAAAATTTGTATGGCAGCTATATGTATTTGTGCTCTGATCTGAATTATTTCTTTGACGATTATAGCTTTGTCTTCAGTAATAATTCATGCCAAATTTCGTGAAGATATCTCGTAAACTTAAAAAGTTTTCCATATAAGCGATTAATTTCGAAAGTGCAGTTTGTATGGTAGCTATATGCTATAGTTATCCGATCTCAGTAAATTCTACGCAAATTACACCATTGTCTTAGATAACAATTCGTGTGAAATTTCAGGAAGATATCTTCTCAACTAAAAAAGTTTTCCATACAAGCACTTTCTGCCGATAGTTCAGTTTGTATGGCAGCTAAAGGCTGCAGCGATTCGATATCGCTGGTTTCAACAAATTAGCAGCTTCTTGGAAAGTTGCAAAATTCCAGATCGTCCTGCTGCTCATTTATACAAATTTTTCTTACGACTACAACATTCCCTTCTGGCCATTAAAAACTTCGTGGCAAACTCAGTAAACCCCGTTAAGGGTGTAGAAATAGTTTTGGTAAACTGAAAATTCGTCTATGCAAAGTTTGACAGCGCGTTATGATTTGCCTAGTATTTATTTTTAGGCAACTAAATACGGAGGCATAAATATTTGAAAATGCACAAATGTTTGCAGGCATTGTTGTTTTAGGTTGCAAGTGATATGGAACAAGCGCCGGTGTAAGCAGACAAGCGCGCATACGCCATATTTACATACGCGCACACATATGTATTTGCGCTGTGCTTCGAACATATTTACCGATTCTAGAGAATTTTTCGCCACAATTTCACCACATTTTTTATAATTAATGGCATATTTGAAATACGCCTGTGTCAACCAGGAAATTCGTATTTGTATAGGTTATCAAGTAAATTCACATGGAAATAATACTTTGTTGTTTGTTTGGTGCTTTTTCTGCGTTTTTAATCATTTTTATATATATGTACACATGTGTATTCATACTATGTGTATATACATATGTATATATATGTACTTATATATAATTTATCAGCTTGTGTGTGTAGACAGGATGCATGCGCGTATGAAACAGGTCGCTGAGTAGCCTATGGTGCTCGCTCGCGCGCACATATTCGTTAAATGCTGTAATTTCAACGAAAATGTCGCTGTAAAATTTAATAAAAATATTTATTATAGCACATCGTACTTATGTGTATATATTTACATATTTATTTATATTATTAACTTCCTCTTAGTGGCAAATATGTACGTCAACGGCACAGGCATACATTTGCTATTTCTGCTATTTCAACGGATGTGGCGCTCGCATGACAACGATTAGTCAGGGAAGCGGTGATTTTTAAAAGCATTTCACATATAAATATCAACATTTTGCTTACATAGTGCTGCCAATAAGCAAAGAAATGTATAATGCTTATAATCGAGACGCCAT
The DNA here is from genome assembly GCF_016617805.1 of Bactrocera tryoni. NCBI lineage: Eukaryota > Metazoa > Arthropoda > Insecta > Diptera > Tephritidae > Bactrocera > Bactrocera tryoni. The sequence continues at coordinate 74,048,120 of NC_052503.1, forward strand.
TTTGAAGTAATTACTTCACAGGTCTATTCTACAAGTGAAGAATGGGACTTTAATTATGAAAAATTATCAATTCAGCAGCAAAAATAATAAACAATATCAACAGCACCATTTAAAAATTGCGTAAATATTCAATTTTTCACACTCACTCATTTTGCCCAACCAACTCACTCAGTTTTTCCAACACCGCTGGCTATACTGCTTACACAATGTTTAAGAATGTACGTTATATTATCATATTAGATTAAATATTTTAACTTTCTTGTAGCGAAAAACCTTTAAAAATTGTTTACACTCACCTACACACGGGACGATTTGAGTTAAACTCGATAAGAATGTACGTTATATTATCATATTAGATTAAATATTTTAACTTTCTTGTAGCGAAAAACCTTTAAAAATTGTTTACACTCACCTACACACGGGACGATTTGAGTTAAACTCGATAAAAATTCTATGTTAACGGTATTTTTTCTAAAGGTTTCCTCAAAAGTTTATAAATTGAATATTATAAACAACATACTTTCAAATAACCCTTTTAAGATCACATACTCACTCAACGGTACGAGTGAAAATCAAAAAAGTTCCACGTTAACGGTATGCTACTTTTGAAATTTTTTTCATTTTTTTATAGATTTGATATTACGAACAACATACTTCAAAAAACTATTTACTCAACGATTTGAGTTAGGCTAAAAAAATTCACTCAACGATTTGAGTTACAAATTCAATATTAGGGTATATTTTGAAAAAAAGGTTTATAGATTTAGTGTTATTTACTGTATATTTCAAAAATATACTATTTGCACTCACTCAACGGTTAAAGTTTGCACCAATAAACTTAAAAAAATCGAATTTAAAGGTATTATTCCGAAAGTTTTACTGAGACAATTTACTAGATGTCTTCACTCAATTTTTTTAAGATCGCTTTCAGTCACAAAATTTCGACATCTATCCGATACTTTACTCAAATATCTAAATTGTATATGATCGCTTTCAGTTACAGCATCAACTGTGATATTTCTATGAGTGTTTTAAATACACTCACTTTTATATGAACGCTGTAAGTAACCTAATCAGCGCTGCTGAACAAATTTATTTAAAATAAATTTTAATCTGGCTCTAACAGTTCTAAATAAGGGAATTACAAAATCACTCAAAACTTTCACTCAGTAATTGAGAATTCACTCAAATTTACGTCATCAGCGCCGATGAACAAATTAATATAAAATTAACTATATTCCAGCTTTAGAAGTTCTGAAAAAGCAAATTATAAAAACACTCACACTATTACTCAATAATGGAGAATTCACTCAAACTAACGAAAATTAGCAATTTATGTAAAATTAACTATAGTCCGGTTTTAGAAGTTTTCAATTAGCAAATTTCAAAATCACTCACAATTTAAACTCAAAAATTGAGCTTACACTCATACTTACTAAACATTGATGTTTGACTTTCAAAAAATTTTTAAATTTTTTTATGCAAAGCAACAAAAACTGTTAATAAATATGTATACTTTGAATTTAGTGCATATAGACTTCTTCTAAACAGATTTTAACTCAAGAAACATGTTAGTTGTGCAATTTTCTCTACTTCAATTTTGCTGGCACTGCTTTTGTTAACGGTGAGTTGCCGCTATTAATACATTTTTTCTTCATTATGTTTAGTGGCTGTTGTTATTTTTGTTGTTGTTGTTGTTGTTGTTATCGTTGTCAACGCCGCCAACCAAGCAGCGGTGACATGTCATATCAACATCAAATCACAACATAATGAGCTGCCTACCTACGGGCGCATACAGTCTGCTTGCTGTCGTGCTTGTGTTCTATACATTTTGTTGTTGTTGTTGTTAAATATTAGCAGCAACAGACACAAAATAGTTGATGATGATAATCAGTGTGACCGATATCACTCGGTGCTGGGCTCGATTACAGACGTTGCCGTCGAGCTTTAGACGCAGCTGTTGCAAGGTTTTATTATATCACATTGTTGTTGTTGTTATTATTGTTTCTTATGTATGCTACTACTGCTGGCTATTGTTTAGTTAAAAACACACTTTTCTCCCGTTCTTTTTTTTATTATTTTGCCATTTGTTATTATTTTCATTAGCTTATGTTTTGAGTGTTGTTGTTGTCGTTATTGTTGTTGTGGCTTTGTTATCCAACTGACACAATTGCTTACACTTCAGACTCGGGGTAAAGTGATACTGACAGCATGACAGAGCAACGGACAATGGCACACAGTGCAATAACAACAACACGATGTCGCAACAACAATAATATTGTGAACGCAACAAAAAGTGTGATATGTCAGTTGCGATATGCAACAACACGCAGTCTAACATGCCATCCAGCGCATGTGTGTGTGTGTCTGTGCTGGTGTAAGTTGCCACAGATGCCGCTGCACACATAAGTCTGCGCTTTCAAGCACTTTAGTTGATATTATTATTTTTTTAGGTTATATTTTTGCTTGCTTTTTCCAAACCCAAACGCTTTACCGCCTTTGTGATCCTTTCTGCTTGCTGTTTATACTTTAACCCACATTTTGAACAGCGCTGCCTTTGCTGTAAGCTGGTTGTTGTTGCCATTGTTGTTTTTGTCTGCACAAAACCCGCTTCGTGTGTGCGTTAATAAATGTGTAATATGATATAATCATATTGTCGCTATAGAAATTGCTTGTATTCTTGAAGAAATGGCAGAAGAACAAGAAGAAGCACCGAACAAAAAATATGAAATTCATGCGAGGCCTGAAAGTGAAACCGATATGTGACCATTTTTGCCACCATGCACTCCCCGTCTCTTATACCGCCCAGTTGTAGCACTTTTTGTTGTTGTTATCCAGTATGAAATTTTGCGTGCGTGTCACACGTGGTGCTAAAGAGACTACCCGCAGTGTTGCTGTTTCATGCTCTCACTTTTTTTTATTACTTAAATAATGCCGTCTACTCCATTTCATCAAATCAAATATGCCACAAGGGTTGCCGCAAATTAATCGTAGTTATGGTTATAAGCGCTAGTGAGCCCGAAAGTATTGTGGTTGCAGCCTTATACCCCTCCTGTATGCGCTGCCGCCAGCTCGTTAGCACACCAAGTCGTCTGTAATTCGATATAGTCCTTTTTTACCGCTAAGTGTCCATGGCAGCGGTTGCACACTTGATTGCGTCGCCAAACTGCCATACATGCTATACATACCTACTAGCGTATAACACGATTATCCTTAAACACACACAGACACACATTATGGACAGCAAATGACCACCAGCATTTCTCTTCGCGCTAATTCTTCGTATCAATCAAGTATTCTAGAACTCTATATGCTAAAGAAATACCAAAAATGCTTTCGCCTTTGTCAAAAGACTTGTCTGTAATCAATATTTTCTGGACAACTATTTTTTAATTGCTGTCTCGCTCCAGCTCTTCCTCTCAACCGCTTTGTCTTTCTTCCTTTCAACTTCTTTACCTTTCTTCTACTCTACTGTCGACTTATTGTGCTCGCATAATAGACGCCTTTTGTTCATTAAATTTTCATTAGCAGTTATCGCTTGTTAGTTCTTGTTGTTGTCTGCTTTTTTTTTTTGTAATTTCATACCACTGGTTGTGGAATGCTTAGCGATATTGATCGGAATAAAATTCCTTCAACACGGAGCATTGTATGTATGTGTATTTGGCGTGGAGTGGACATTGGGATACAGCTGAAAACGTTGCATACAACAAAAAAAAAATTCATTAAAATAAAATTTATATTAAATCATGTAACGCTTTTTAGTGTTACAAACACAGGGTCGAGCTCTTCCTTGCCACCTTTGCTAACATTTTTCTAGTATTCCTCTCCCTGAAAATGATGTAGCTTCATCTTATTTCTTTTTATGGCATTTTACTATATATTATTCAGATTTATGGTATTTTAAGTCTGCCACGTAGTTTGTAGCACCCAGCTGTAAACTTGTGAATTACTGTAAACTTTAAAATATATATACATATACATATTGTATAAATGATCAAGACGACCAGCTGAGTCGCTTCAACGGTCCTTCTGTCTACATCTACGCTACAGTTTTCGAGATATCGATCTGAAATTTTGCACACGTTTTTCTCTCGCCCCAAAGCTACTCATTTGTTGGAATCGCTGATATCGGACTACTATAACATATAGCTGTCATATAAACTGAACGATCGGCATAAAGTTTTTGCTTGGAAAACTTTTCTATTTGACGAGATAACTTAACGAAATTTTGTATGCATTATTGCCTGAAGTAACGCTATGATATCCAAACAAACGGATTAGATCGGACACCTATAGCATATAGCTGTCATACAAACTGACCCATCAAAATTTGATCCTTGTATAGAAAAGTTTTGTATTTGTCGTGATATCTTAACGAAATTTGGCATAAATAATTCTAAACAGCTAGTGGGTAATATCTGTAGAAATTGTTTAGATCGGACTACTATAGCATATAGCTGTCATACAAACTGACCCATCAAAAACAGGTCCTTGTACGGAAACCTTTTTCATTTGACGATATATCTTCACAAAATTTTGGCATTAGTAATTGCCAATAGCAACTAAGCAATATTCGAACAAATTGTTCCCATTGGACTACTATTGCATATAGCTGCCATACAAACTGACCCATCAAAACTAGGTCCTTGTATGAAAAAGTCGTTTATATGACGAGGTATCCTCACGAAATTTAACATGAGTAATTATTAATGGCAACTCAGTAATATCCCAACAAATTGTTCAAATCGGACTACTATAGCATATGGCTGCCATACAAATTTACCACCAAAACCATGGCAAAAATATTTTTCTACTCTTTTATGATATAAGAAATGCACTTGCGAAGCATTTTTTTCTTATTTTTATATTATTTTCATTCATTATTTTTATTCTGCATTAGTAAAACCTTCAATCAGCAAACTCAAGCACGCATCCTTCATGCAACTAATTGCCTACTTTCACTACTCACGCCGCCAAACAACGAAACACAAACGTAATTGCATTGCATAAGCCAATAATTGCTTAGATAGACGCGTATCAGTCATGTTCACAAGTTGGTCAAGCCAAATAGACAATTATTAAACACAACAAAAGCAAACGAAAAAAGTCAACAATTATGTTGCATTAAATGCGGTTGAGTGCCACAGCGCACTTAGCCAAGTCAACGCGCAACTAGACAAATGTATTTATACACACACACACACGCATATCACGTGATATTTTGTGTGTATGTGTGCAGTGTGTTTACTAGTTATCATATGTGTCGTTGTAGACGCTCACAGCGGTTAACTGAGAATCACACGCCAGTTAGCGGCATATTCTTGTTATTGTCTATTATTTGCTTAATATTGCTGGCAATATATTTGTTAGCACACATACTGACAGTAAGTGTGAGTACTAATAGTAAGTGTGTGTGGCAAAGTTAATCGAATTTGTCTGCTTACGGTTATCTCGTGTCCAGTTTGCGTGCAACAAAGCAGTCGGCTGTTGCAACATTGATAAGTGTGCGATTGTGGCATGTGATATCGATGACGAAAATTGAATAAATAGGTGTGCACGCTTTTTTGTTTAATTTACACAATTTTTTTGTTTTTGTTTTTCCTTGTTTGCTTTCTGCCACATTCACAGTATCGCCGACTCATAAATTTTCCAGTGTTTTTCTAGTCTATTACACGCAAGCGCTTAACGCGTGGCTGCCTTTTATGCCACTTGCACGGCGTGTAGTACGAAATTCCACATGCTTATGTGTGCATAGAGGGTGCCTATTTATGCATTGCCGCATACCCTAATTTTGCTTAAGTGAAATTAGTTGTAATAAAACGCTTGGAAATAAAACTTAGTTATGCAGATATTTGCTGGCGACAACCCCACGCTGCCGAGCGCACTCACACATGTGGCTGAGTGTTGTTGTATTTGTAGTTTGTTTTGTGTTTTTTTTTTTTTTTTAGTACCGAGCCACTTATGCCAACCTATAATTAGTTTAGCAAGACAAAGTGGCCGCTGATGCTACTGTCAAATTATTAGCTTGCTCACTGGCCAACACTTGATAGAAGTTTATAGAAGTGAGGGTTAGAGACCTGCCAGCATACATATAGAGGTCAAAAGACACAATTTTACCTGCAACATGCATACATGTCACCTATTATGTGGCGTTTGTTTTAGTTTTACTGCCAACGTCTATTTATTTATTTTCAAATTTATTTTTATTTTTTTTAATTATTTTTTATTTTTTATATATATACATATATATTTTTTAAATTATTTTTATTTTTTTTATTTTTTATTTTTTTTTTATTTAATTTTTTTTTTTAATTTTTTTATTTTTATTTTTTTATTTTTTTATTTTTTTTTATTTTTTTTTTCCCGCCTTTGCATTTTTGCTCCTTAGCACTCGTATAACGGTATGATATGTGTATACTCCCGCGTTGAGCGCTCATTCACACGTTGACAGCGTTCAGTTGACCAGCGCATTGACAGTTTTGTCAACTGTCAGTTGCTTGTCAAATAGCTGCTTTGACGTACACGCACATAAACACACACTTGAGTGCCTTTTCTGGGTTACTTGGCGCTGTTTGGCTTAGTGCGCTTCGTGAGTGTGTTTGTAGCTTCGGCTGGCAGACATACTGCCTTACTTATGTACTGGCTTTGGCAGGTAAATAAACATGCATATCACTGTGTGACACGTGAAGCGTGAAATTTCTTGCGTAAATGAAAACTGTGTGCGTTTGGTATTTCTTTAACAAATTTTAATTATTTTTCTTTTCTTGTTGAGCGGCTTCTTAGCCTAAAAGGCGACTAGCTCATACGTTTACCATAACCATTTTTTATTTGCTGATTTCAAGCATATACATATTTATTACTTTTACTTCACTCGGCAATTTTTTATACTTATTTGGTATTCACTTCTTCCTTTCCTCATAAAACAAAAATAAAAATAAAAGCATAAACGCACAGCAGACATTAGCATTTAACTTTATATATTTTTTAGATTTTTTATAGGCGTCTTCAGCTTTGACAGTCATCTAGACCGTCCGTCTTCGACTTTGTGCCATTCTAACTGTTTTTCGTGTGTCCGCAAGCGTTGATAATTAAAAACTAAAATAGCAATAAAACGTAGGCAATTGTATTGTCTGGCAGCAATTTTTGTTTGTCATAGCTTGCGGTCAGTCAAGGGCAGCGCATTGCTGTTAAAAGTCGCTGGTTAAGCCTGTGTTTGTTGCTGTGCGCTGTTGTTGCATTTTTTATGGCTTGCGGCAAGGTTGCTGCTTTGCACAGGATGACATTTTTATCGTGACTACTTCCGCATTTGTTGACAGGCATGCATAGTTTCCTCCTTTAGGCACTATGCTGGGAATAATATATAATATCCTTAGCACAAACTTTATCTTAAATACTATTTCCTTCAATTTTACTTCTTCTAAACTTTTTTCAGTTAAATTTTTTGAAGATATTTCATCCAACAAAAAAGTTTTCCATACAGAGACTAGATTTTGATCGCTCAGTTTGTATGACAGCTATATGATATAGTGATCCGATCTAAATAATTTTTTCGGAGATTGTACCGTTACCTCCGGCTATTATCTCAGTCGAATTTCGTGAGCATATCTCGTCAAACGAAAAAGTCTTGATTTGGAACATTCAGTTTGTATGGCAGCTATGTACATACATATATGCTATAACGATCCGTTTTGAGCAATTTCCTCAAAAATTTTGCTGTTGCTTTGGACAAAGAAACATGGCGATTTTCGTAAGGTTATCTTTTCAACTAAAAAAGTTTTGCATACAATGACTTTATTTACATCATTCAGTTTGTATGGCAGCTATATGGTATAGTGACCCGATATAAACAATTCTTTCGGAGAATATACTTTTGTCTTAGACCATAATCTGTACCAAATTTCTTTAAGATATCTCAGCAAATAAAAAAGTTTTCCATACAAGAACTTGATTTCAATCATGCAACTTATATGGCAGCTATATGATATAGTAGACCAATATCGACAATACCGACAGAAGAGTAGCTTCTTGGAAAGGAAAAAGCATGTGCAAAATTTTAGAGCGATATCTCAAAAACTAAGTACAATACGGGCATGGTTCAATCGATTCAGCTCATCATGCTGTTCATATATGGATGTATATATGTACATATATACATATGTATATATCTTACAACTAACTGCTTATATATTTACCGCTTCAATAACTGTTATTTAGTGACCTATTTACAAAAGCAACAGCTTTAAGTTCCCATGAGAATCCTGCCTCAAATTCACTAAAACTGATATGTGGCATGGCAATTAAGGTGCAACAACTTACAAAAGCAGGCGTTATTTCATAATTACACACATATTTATGCCAGTACAAAAACAAATAAGCAGCAAATAATTATAATCCAACAATAGAATTTCAAATGAATTTGCTTTAAATGCGTTTTATAAAACAACAAATGCAACAAACAGCAAAGCAACTTTATGTTTTTAAAATCCCCAACATTGCTACAACAAAAAGCATGCTTTCTTTACAACATACTAGTATAGTATACAATAGTACTACATGTTTATACATGAAGGAGTACTTTAATGCCACCTCATACAGTTTGTCCGCCCACCATTTACATTTTTCAACTACAACAACAACATACACCACTTAGCAAGCTGCATACCACAGCAATTTGTGTAACATTTAATTTCTAATAATAACAACAATCTGCTATTGAATTTAAAATTTTAATGAACACCTTCGCGCGCTGACGTTCGGCTATGCTGTGGCATGACTGCTGTTGCCACACTTTACAATTACACCACTTTATATAAGTATTTGTGTATATAGACTGCTTTCTATGCTTATTTATGACTGTTGGTATTTTTCTGACAAGTCATTGTCGCTGCCGCAACAGACCAGTCACACAACCACAGCAACAACAACAACTAATGGTGTTATTACAAGCCAAATGCGTTGTAGTATGACTGACTGACGTGTTGTAGCAAGCCAGCGTGCAAAAGTTATACGCACAGTAGAAAATAATAATGAGCAACAAAAACAACAAGTTTCGTAACTCTATTTTCAACAAATCAACCGTCACACTCAACACTATGGCCATGCTGATGTTGCAACAATCGCAACACCCACAGGCGCTATGCCGCATAGCTTTGCTGGCTACTGCTTTTGTGACTTTTACAGCTTTCATGCTGTTCGCCTTTTGTTTTTTATGTATGTATTCTGTATAAATTTTCAATTTGGCTCTTTCTACTCACACACACACCCACATGCCGACGAAGTGGCCAGAAATTATTGCTACATCACGCAATTTAAGCGTGTTGACGTTGAGTACAGCATAATTGAAGGAAAGTCCAAACAAAATTTATGTGCGTTGTTGTTGTAGTGTGGTACAAGGTTGCACTTTTGAGGAAAGCTTAAATAAATATGTCAGAAATCTTCTGTACAATAACAAAGTTTTGTATAAAGATATAGTTTTATAAATGTTAAATTTATATTTTTTTTTAAATATTAAATATTAAAAAAAAATTTGAAAAAAGTTTTGATATGAAAACAAAAAATTTGTTTGAAAAAAGCTTTGAAATTGAAAAAAAGTTTTTTAAATAAAATTTTGAAATTAAAAAAAATAATGTTTTAAAAAATTTAAAATTAAAAAAAAAAAAATTAAAAAAGTTTTGATATGAAAAAAAATTTGTTTGGAAAAAGTTTTGAAATTGAAAAAAAGTTTTTTAAATAAAATTTTGAAATAAAAAAATAATGTTTAAAAAAACTTTTGAAGGTTTAAAGTTTTAAAATTTTTTTGTTTTGGTTTTTAATTTTTTTGTTAAATTTTTTATATTTAATTGAAAAGCAAAATTTTTTGGAAAACTCACCACATAGTTTTTTGCAAGAATCCGCATATTAAAATTAGTGCCAACCATCACTCATTAAACAATGAATACTGAATTTATACATACATATGTACACATGTTTATTTAAAAAAGGTTTTTCTTATTTTTATTGGAAAAACTTTTTTCTGAAAAGTAAAAAAAAAAGTTTGAAAAATTACTTTTTCTACCAAAACCTTCAAGTGATAAATTGATACAAAAAATTAGAGCAAACCATCATTCATTAACTACATCTGTACATATTATTTGTTTTAAGTGTTTTGTAATTTTTTTCGAAAATAATTCTTTTGAAACATTTTGAAATTTGTTTTAATTTTTTCCATACTTCTCCAATTTTCTTTTACATTAAACTGCCAATTAAAAATTAGTGGCTTTTATTATTAATAAACAATAGATTTATATTTCTAAATAATTATTCAAATTTTTTTTCGAAAAAAAAATTTCAAAAATAAATCAATTTTATTTTCGAATAACAAAAATTCCACATTTTTTCAAACAAAATTAAAACAAATCGAAATTTTTGTTTTCAAAATCAAAAATTCCAAACTTTCGAAAAAAATTACAATTGATCAAAATTTTGATTTGTTTTCGAAAAAATTTTTTGAGATTTTTTTTACTGCTTAAACTTTATTTTATAAATTAGTGCCATTATTCATTAAACTCCTCCAAAAATAGTAATTTTGACTTATTGTTGCCACATTTGTTGCATGTTTTTTCAAAAAAAATTTATGCCAGCAATTTTTCACTTTATTTCCCCACACTACTTTGTGCACTTTTTTGTGCACCACTAAAACGCTTTTAAGCGCCATTAAGGCAGGTGCGTTCATTAACTGTCATTATGAGTGATTTGTTTGCTAATGCCACATCCAACCACGCCACTATACGTTTATTTACCACACAGACTGTTGCTAATGCTATTTTTGTTATTTTTAACCGTTACCATAGCATATAAAAACCTCCAACGCCACAAATGCCACTTTTGAACTCATCATGAAACACGCAAAATTCTAAGCAAATATTAGCGAGCATATGGCAACACGCGAAAAATGAGTTTACCGTTATACGTACTATGAATAGCCGGAAAGGTGTTGATGGCCGCACGCTTAGCGCCGCACAAACCACCAAACTGCGACAGGAAGTTCGTAAATTTAGCGCCATAAATGCGCTGCCATCACTGCCGGACCCGGACCCGGACTCGGTCCGTAAGGTGTGATCGTGAAAGCAAACGTAACAGAAGTGCCAAAACAAAAGCGAAAAAGGAAAATAAAAATTTCAACTGTATTTTGTGTGCTTTTATTTTGTTTCTAATTAAAATTGACAGTTGTATAATGGTAGGTGGAAATTGCACAAGTCAAACTTAATTGCGGTCTGTTTTCTTTTTCTTTTTTTTGGGCTAAGTAAGCAGTTTCATGCTGAAAAGGTTCTGTGTATGCATAGACTTTTCCATATTTAAAAGCTTAGCAGCAATAAATAAATTATATTATGTCTACTACATATGCGAAGCTTGCTAATTGACATTTTCATACATGTCACCTGGCATTTGCCGACCGTCACTCTGCGGCGCTGACAGCCAATGTGGTTGCTAGACGCACGTGTGGCATAAGCTACAGACTTCAAATAATAATTATAAAAGAATCTCCGCTAAACTTAGGTATACCGCGACAGTTTTGCTTGATAGTAGGTATTTTAATTTTTAATTGAATCTTGAGATGCCTATGACAGCGCGACAAATGAAAAATTTTGAAGGAAATTGGTTTCCTTATCACGATGTTAAAGAAAATGTTCGTTTTAAGTAAAGTTCAGTGATGAAACTAATAGGAAATTATTTACTTTTGGACTTACCGCGTAAAGTTCCGAGTTCTGACATGAAACTAATTGACGAAGCCGCATCGAACCCTTCAGTCCAAATTTCAGTTATTTTTGGCTTCTGCAAAAATATCAATAAAAAGTATAAATTAATAAATGAGTGATTGAGGTAAAGCGAAAGGGTTAAAAAATATGGCAACCATGCAAGAGTATAAGCTTATTGTAAAGCTTGTAACCTTTTTATAAAGCTTTAGTGATATAACTTCGTATCACTATGTGTTTAGCTTAAAATAAACTTAATTTCTAAGCCACCTAGAAAAACTAGCTTTGCCGCCTAAAAACTTATAAACCGCGAGCTTTAAGCTCTTAAAATGCAGAACGAGCTTTTAGAGCTTTTAACTAAGTTAGAATTATCGAGCAATAAATGTGTAGATCTGTCCCTCAAAATATAAGTAGTCTCACACTAAAATGGCTTAAAAAGCTTCAGAAGCTTACAGAGCTTAAACAGCTAGGTATCTACAGATCACATGGCTAAAATATGAATTCCACTAAGCTGCATTTTAGTGTTGCCGCCTAAACGAGCTTATACAACGCGAGCTTAATGCTCTTGAAATTCAAAAGGAGCTTTTAATTCAGGCAAAGCTCTAGTTGCCTCGCCTCATCTAACTGAGTTAGAATTATTGAGCAATATATATGTGTTGATCTTTCACTCAAAATATAAACAGTCTTACGCAAAAGTGACTTAAAAAGCTTTAAAAGCTTAAAAAAGTTTTAAAAGCTTAAAAAGGCCTTAAAGGCTTAAAAAACTGCTTATCCACAAATCAATCAACTAAAAGGGAGATTCCACTAAATCGAAAAGCTTTAGTAGTATCCCTGCTTTGCTTGCAGAACTTTGAGTTTATCTAATTTGACTGTAATTTAAAGCTTTAAAGGCTCAAAAAGCTACGTATCTACCGATCACGTGACTAAAATGGAGATTCCACTAAATCGAAGAGCTTTTGTAGTATCGCTGCTCGGCTTGAAGAGCTCACAGTTTAGCTAACTGTTATTTGTATATATGGTAGTACTTGGCATATAACACTCTAAGTTTCTATTACTGACTATCTGCCGCCCAAGAACGACATGTTCCTACAACTAATGAATAATGCCAGTAAAAATTTCAGCAAATCTCCAAACTAATTTCGGTTTATGCAAATTAACTTGAAATCAAACTTCCACAAAATCCGCAACACAATCAAGCACGTCATTCACTCATTCACAACTCAAGGCAAAATCTTTAGAAACGCAAAACAAAAAAAAAAAATAAAAATCGAAAACAAATTTAAGCCACTGCCAGCAACTTGCAATAACAGCAAAAAACAACACATAACAGGACAACTAAAATGGCCGAAAAAGCAAATTCGAACTTTGGACAAGCACTCAAGGCAAACGGCTGAGCACAAAAAAGAGCCAGTGTGTCTCCACAAAGCCCGAAAGCCTGGCAAAGTACCGAGTCGGCTATGTGTTTGCTATATAAATATACGTGCATGTGTGTATGTGTATGTGTGGTAAAGTGATTAATGTTTTGGTTTGAACTGAACTTTTAATGCCGCACAGTTAAGTGAAATATGTGTTAAAGCTGCGAAAAGTAGAGGACACAAAAATTAAAACTAAAATCGGGAGAAAGGCGGAGACGCGCTGGAAAAACGTTTTGGGCAATCGAAGCATGCAACCCAACATGTCAATTGCGAAAGGAAAATGAATTGCGAAGAGCAAAGCTTTTGCCACGAAAAATTTAAATTTTTTGCCAAACATGAAAGGTGCTGCTAATAAGAAAAAGAATTACAAAAAAAAGTGGGACCTTATAAAAACGAGGAGTGATGCATTGGATATAAGTGCAGCAGTGTGGCTAGGGGAAAAAGAGTGAGAGTGCTGAAATGTGTTTTGATTGATGCGAAAATAGACTGAGAGCGCGTTAGCAAGAAATCGAACAGATTTAGAATTGTTAATAGAAAGATTCGAAATAAATGCACTGATAATAAAAACGAAGGTCATATCGCTCCCGAAATAGTATGGCATAAATAGCATAGCACTCAGCGCTTGAGAGCAAGGATTATACTAAAATAAGTCAAGCCAAAAACTACAAAAATATACACCACACCCACACGCTGCTACTTTCATATACTCGCTCCGCATGCCGATATGGCAGATTTGCATGCCGCCCACACTGACCGAGAGCGCAAACTTTTTAATACCGTTAATTTGTTGCAGATTAAAGTATTGTTGTCACTTTGACATTGGCGAAAATTGTCATGCCAAAAATATAGTGCACGAAAATAACAAAGTTCGCCAGTTTTTCGTTTTATTTTATTTTTTTTTTTTTGGTCAAACCAAATGACAAACTTTAAAGCGTATCAGAAAGTCGAATGAGTTTTTGTCCACGCCGCGTTGAAATGTATGCCAAAAGCATTTTTCTATGAAGTCGAAAAAAACTCGAAATTCCGCAGTGTTAGTGGAAAAAGTTATGGTGCGTTAGAACGAGATAGCCATATGAAAAGTTAAAGCGTTAAAGTTCATGCCAACTCTAGTGGCGCTGGCTTGACAAGCCTGACAGGCGACACAGTTTGACAGTTCGTACGATAAGCAATGAGCGGGGGCGGTGTGGGTGCGTAGTATGCGTATGTAAATGTAAAAAGGGCGACTGCAAGCTGCTGTGGCAAGGATTTTTGTAAAATTGAGCGCATCACAGTTATATAAAAGTTATTTTTAATGTAAGAAATGCGAATTTAATTAATTTTAATTTGATTATTATTGATTCTAAAATTTAGTTCGTGTATACATTAGGGTGGGTACAAAAAAACTATTAATTTTTTCGCTTAGTACTCTGTAATTTTTCAATTCTTGAAGAAGTTTTTTCAGAGTGAAAAGTGAAACTAAAAATAATTTCATTTTTTATGCACTCTAATATAACTTTTAACTTGACAGTTAAAATTACATAAGAGTTGATACTTATAGAGTTGTCTAAAAGCCTATTTTTTCAGAGTAAAAAGTAAAAACAATTTTTTTTTACCCACCCTAATATAAAGTTTTTATAAAATACAACTATTTTTTACTCTGCCTAAAAGTCTTTTTTCGCAGAGTGAAAAGCAAAAAAAAATTTTTTTTAACCACCCTAATATAAAGTTTTTTATAAAATACAACTATTTTTATCTGTCTAAGAACCTAAATTTTCAGCGCAAAAATTAAAAAAAAAAGCTGTTGAGCCAACCTAATATAAATTTCTTATAAAATACAACTATTTTTTTCCAAATGTACATATGTACATATGTACATACATGTACATACATACATACATATATAAAGGAAATAAACGATTTTTTTCAACTTTGAAATTTTCTCACACTTTTTCACTCTTTTACATAAAGTCTCATATTTGGATAGGTGTCTAAGAGCCTATTTTTCAGAGCAAAAAGTGAAAAAAAAATGTTTAACCACCCTAATACAGATTTTATAAATTCCAACTATTTTTTCTCCGTATAAGACCCTGTTTTTTCAAACTAAAAAGTCAAAAAATATCAATATTTTTTTTACCCACCCTAATGTACAGTCTTTATATAATACAACTATTTTTCCAATTTTAACAAATTTATATAAAAAAATTTAATTTTTTCAACTTTCAACTTTTTCCTACTCCATGCACATATATGTACATATAGTACATATAAATTATGTAATCTGTCAGTTCCTAAAATATTAGGCCGCCGAAAAGTTATTGACTGTCGCAACGCCATCAAACGGCATATAATTGACTTAAACAGCTAATTAACAAATTCCTTTTAATTGTCAAATTGTATTAATGTGTCGCCATGAAAATGCTGAGTGCTGTTGCTCACAGTGCAGTGCTGCGTTGCAAGTATTATACATTTTATTTAAGCAGCCAAGTGAGGGGCGCGACGGCACGTAAAGTCAATAAAGTCATTTTATGTGTCAATTCGATGACTTCCATTTGGTCTGTTTGTTGTTTGTTGCTGTGTTGACAACTGTAAAAATAAAAGCTAAAATCTATTAGAGTGGATGTGAGGTGGATGGGTGTGTGCAGTTGGCAGCAGTAGTGTGACTGGAAGGGAGAAGACATTAGCAGGCTTTCAAAACAAAAGCTGATGCGGACATAAAAGGTGGGGATGTAGATTGTAGGGGTGCAGTAGATGGAACAAGGTAGCTATTTTTTATATTTACTTGTTTCGTTTTTTTTTCAAAAGCATATTTTTCTAGAAGAGAAACGTTCCTTAAAGTATATGAATATAAAAGATTATGCAGAATTAGACACTCAGTTAAGGAGATATCGAAGTGAAGTTTTGCGCACATACTTTTCTTACTAAAATGCTGCTTACATGTCGGAATCGTCAATATCGGACCACTATAGCATATAGCTGACATACAAACCGATCGATAGAAATCCAATTCTTGTATTGAAAACTCTTTCATTTGATGCGATATCTTTACGAAATTTGGCTTGACTTATTGTTTAGAACAACGATTCAATATCTGAAGAAATCGTTTACATCGGATGTCTATAGCATATAGCTGCCATACAAACTAATCCACCAAAATAAAGTGCTTGTATGGAAATCTTTTTTATTTAACCAGATAAGTATCTTCATTAAATTTGGTTTATAATATTGTTCAAAAGCAACGTTACAATCTCTTTAATATATTTATCTACACATGTATTTATGTTTGTATATATGTATGTAAATATGTTGTCAGCTACTTTTTACTAAAATCTTACCCCAAAACACACGAAATTCCACAATGCAAATAGAAAGCAATTGATCACATGCATTTGTATAAATATTTATACACATGTGTGTGTGTGTGCGTACAGCTTTAAATGCATTTTCGAAAAACAAAAGGAAAACACACACTCTCAAACACTTGCAGCCTGGAGACATTTCAATATGTCACACAATAAAAACCTCAATTAATTTTCCACCAAATGTGGCAGCTACTACAATGCAGCGAGCAATGAGGAAGCGCTATAAGTTGACAGTTTCTTGTATATATATTATTCTTGTGATCTTTGTTTTCTATTTGCTTGTGCTGTTTAATGTCTCGGCGCGCTTGTTAATGCCACTGCAATGTTAATGGCTTTTCATGTGGCAGAGAGTGCAGCAAAAATTCCCAAAAAATTTAGAATAGAAAGATATTCATACAAAACAAGTATTTTTATTCACAAAATATTTTCCTAAACAAAGTATTTTTCATAAAAAAATATTTAAATAGATATTCATACAAAACAAGTATTTTTATTCAAAAATATTTCAAATATTTTTCATAAAAAAATATTAAAAAATATTCATACAAAACAATATTTTTATTCAAAAATTTTCATTACAAAATAATAAAAAAATTATTAAAAATATTAATTAAAAAAAATTATTTTTAATTTAAAAAAATATAATTTTTAAAAAAAAATTTTTATAAAAAAATATTTTTGAAAATATTCTGAAAAAATACTTTTTAGTTTTCATATAAAACAAAAAATATTTTTCATAAAAAATATTTAAATTAAAAAATATTTTATTAAAAATATTAAAAAAAATTTAAAAAATTAATAAACATTTAATTTAAACAAATTTTTTCTTAATTCAAAATTTAATAAAAAAAAATTTAATACAAATAATATTTTTTAAAAAAATTAAATTAAACTTTAATTAAAAAAAAATTTTATTAAAAATTTAATTTCATTTAAAAAATATTTTTAAAACTAAAATTTATGACAAAATATTTTTGGTCGGCTGAAAAAATGTTGTTTTAGTTTTCATAAAAAAAAATATGCTCATTAAAAAAATATTTTTGAATTCATTTTCATTACAAAAAAAAAAATATTTTCACAAAAAAATTATTTGCCGGAACAAAAATATGCTGAGAGCGAAAAGTGAAGATACGTTGGCAAATAAGAAAAGTTTTCCATACGCGGGCTTGATTTTGCTAGGTCAGTTTGTATACAGCTACATATGTATGTATATGCTATACTCAAAATATTTCCTAGCCTCAAAAAGCATTTTTACTTTTCAAACCAAATAAGCCGTATTAAGATTATTATCAATTATTACTTTTATTTTTTGAATTCATATGCAGCTTCCCCACTGGCACCTGTGCAAGTGATTGGCCTCAACGCTAACCACAACTTCACTACAAATGACTTTGATAGGTGTTTTTACCGGTTGGTTGTAGAGACTGCAATGCACACAACTGCAGTTATACACGACAGACGTAGCATAAACATAAGTATATGCATGTTCTTATGTGTGTGCATACATACATACATATACGCTGCATACGTACATCCGTTTCCGTTTGCGCTTGTCCAGTGACATTGTCACTGTACTCTAACTCCAGACAAGCAGTCAACTATCCAGCAGTCACCAAAATCAACAGCGCCGCGCAGCATAACATTACACCCTCATTTTACAACAACACACGCATACACACACATGTATACTTTATAACGCTGGCTGGAAATGTTGGATTACGTTGACTGCAAAAATATATTAAGTTGATAGCGGTCGGAAATGCAAATGATACAAAAAGTAGCTGCATATATTTATATACATTTTTGCCTGTGTGTGTGTGTTTGTGTACTGCACTAGCATTGGGTAAACTTTTCTGCACCGCAAAATTATTTCTGACTTATGTTTTAAGTGAGGTCAGCAGCAGCCAACAGCTGGTGTGCTGTGTAGCTGTTGTTGCTGCAGCTCGTAGGGTTACCCGGCAGTCTTGCCAGACCGCAAAGCTGCTATGTAGCTTTTTATTTAATATTTCATAACTTTTTTTTTTGTTTTTGCTTTTGCATTTTTGTTTTAACTTTAGTAATAGTTCGATACTCGAGTGCGGCAAAAACTTTGCATTTTTTGTGCTGCCAGACTGAGCGCAATATGCAAATATTTCAGCATATTTCGGCGCAGTCTCCTCGTGCTCAGCAAAATTATGCAGCGTTTTAATTAATTTTTGGCGGTCTGTTGGCGCTGGCGCTCAAGTTTAGTGAGAGTGAAAATGCAGCTTTGATTACGCTGTGGCGTCAAAGTTTATGCAACAGCATGTTGATTATTTCACTTTTTTTGTAACTTTTTGTTTAGTTTTACATTGCAGTTTTTAAATCGTTGCATTAATATTCTTTTTTTGTGTGGCGATTAATTGAAAACTGCGTTGCTGGGCAAAGTTTTTGCGGTCACTCGGGGTTGAAATTGAAATTATATATAAATTGTGTAAAAGCGAAATTTAATTGGCTTATGAAAAGTGAAATGAAGCAACAGATTTTAATTAATCGAAATGCGCGCATAAATTTGCTTTATCAACAAATTGTTGCGGTGATTAAAACGAGTTCTATTGTCCTAAAATACAATGGAAATGTGCGCAAGTTAAAAAATTCCCGATTTCCGGAAAAAAAATGCTTGAATATGATTTCAACATTGCTGTAAACTACTTTTTGCGATGAGCTTAATTAATTATGAGTAGTTTCTTATGAAAAATATGGGAGCGAGGTAGATGTTTTGTGAAATGAAGAGTGGATATTTTGTAAGCTGCCTTTAATTTTATTAAAGAATGTAATTTGAAAAGCAAATATCTAAAATTTAAAAAACAAATTTATCAACAAAATTTTTTCCAAAAATGTTTTCAAAATATCAGAAAATTTTTTGTTTGCATAATTAATTGTTTCTCTTAAAATTTCTTGCACCACAACAGTGCTCAATCTCATATTGCTTCAACTTTCACGCTAAATATGTAATTTTTTACCCAGAATAAGATATATTGAGTTTGTTACGAAGCTTGCAATCATCAGAACGAAGTGTCGGAAATCATAAAAAAATATATTTTTACATATATGTACATATGTATATATAAAAGATCACCGTCACGAAGTGAGTCGATTTAGCCACATCAATTTGTCTACCTATATATACCCGAACTAGTCCCTCAATCTTTGATATATCGCTCAGACTTTTTGTAAACTTCCATTTCACTTCAAGACACTGCTCATCGGTCGAAACTGGCGATATCGAATTACTATAGCATTAGCTGCCGTACAAACTGACTGATCAAAATCCAGTCCTTGTATGCAAAACATCTTTATTTGATGAGATATCCTCACGAAATTTGATGTGAGATATTTATCGATGCAACACTACATTATTCTCCCCCAAAAAGGTTCAGTTAGGCCCACTGTAGCGTATAGTTGCCATACAAACTGACCAGTTCTGTATCGACAATCTTTTTATTTGGCGAGATATCTTCATTAAGTTTGGTGTGAGTCATAGCCTAAAGCAGCAGTCCAATCAAACTAAAAAATGGTTTAAATCGAACCAATATATCATGTAGTTGTCATACAAACTTACCTGTCAAATAGTATTAAAGATTCAGAATGGAGTTTTAACCTATTTCGGGCTATAAAAAATTCAACTATAAAGGATATTATAGCACGATGCAGCAAAAGTTTATGTTTTTTCTTGCTTATGTTTTCGAAAGCTTTATTTAAAAATTCTAATACTTCTACTTAACAATGTGAATTTCAACACTCTTCAATTATATAAACTTGTGGAACGCTTATAATCAAGCATCATTTTATACACATTTCAATATATGAACTTGTGGAACGCTTGAAAAATAAGCATTTAAGACAGAAAATAACAAATCTCTCCTTCACTACGCTCAATTTAAGTCTCAACAGCGATAACTTAATCTCGTCGCGTTTGCTTGGAAACCCGTACGACATAATTGCCCACAATATTAAGCCGTCAAATGCTTTCCATACAATTATACAATCAGGCGTGCAAGCAAGCAAACACTGATATTTCACTTACTTACCACTCGCTATACTTTAATATCTATTTATATATAAAACACATTTTTTGTTGCGTCCGATATTGATCGGCCCAAAAGTGGTATTTTCTTTTCTTCTGTCGCACACCGAAAACCACAAGGAAATGACGCGTTTGTAGCCACAGGCCACAACACGGCAACAACGACAAACAATTACGGCACCAACAGACATTTTTCAAATATTATTTTACAATACAACAACAGCAATGGCCACAAAAAAGCATGTGCAGACTTATCAGCGCGGCAGCAATCTTCTCGTACACCACACCCTGAGCGCTGAGAGGCGAGCAAGTCAAGTAGGCAAGCCGCCGAGCAATTGTAAGGAAACAGAAATAAAAGTACGCACAGGAAATACAATGCCAGTTAAAAAGTATTTCAGTTGAACTGTCTTTCTGTGCAACACACGAAAACTTGGCCTTTTGGCGTTTGCTGCGCGTGTTGCGTTGTCTTCATTTCGTTTGGTGAGTGGTGTGGCACAAACCACTACAGTGGCGTATCAAATTCGCTGCACAATGACATAGAATGCGCAGGCAGCCAACACCGCTGGCATTACAACGTTGTTCTTCAACACTTTTCCTTACAAAGTTCTCGCATTTATTGCTACGCGCTTGCTCCTTTTGCGGTCACTTTGTAGCAATGGACAGTCTTGAGCGGCCACAACGTGAACCCACGTCTACGGTATACAATATCAAGACGTCGTGTCTTTTCAGCGCTGAAAGCGTGTGGGACGCGTGTACACATATGTTTGTATGTATGTATGCTTTTAGCTATTATTTATTTACATTTCATTGTGCATTATTCCTGTAAATTGCATTTGGCATTGCGTTTAAAAAGCGTGAGATAGTAATTTAGAAATCTCAAAATAGCCGCAAGCCAAGACAACGTGGTGCGCGGTGGATGTGTATCTGTGAATGTGTATGTGCGTGTCCAGCGCATTACAGCGGCTAAAATTACAATTGCTGGTATGAGTAGCGCTTAAATTTATTTTAAAATAGAATTTTGAGTACGTAAATTGCTGACTGCTGCGTGGTTAGTGCTGAGGCGAGAAGCAGTTAGCCCGAAATTAGCATTCGAATTTTGACAAAGTTCAATAACGGTACTTATATTTAATAAATATTCTGTATAAATCTAAAGTTTGCTATCCGCTTGATCTATAGATTTTGCTTGTGCTCTTTTATATTATTCGAAGCTGAGTATGTTAACGAATTTCATTCAAAAGCCTGCGGAGCTCATAATTCTTAACCGGTTTATGCAAAAAAGGTAACAATAAAGTTAAAATACCACGCACTAGAGCATTTCTTACAGCATAAAGGAGTATAAAAATAAATTTCTCTTGATTTTCTACGGTTTGTTTGTATGACTGCTATGTGCTATAGTGGTCCGATCTGAAAAATTTGTTCGGAGATTGTGGCGCTATTTTAAATAATAATCTGTGCAAAATTTTGAGTAGATAAATAATTAAGAAAAATAGTTTTTGCATATAAGGACTTGATTTTGATCGAACAGTTTGTATGACAGCTATATGCTATAGTAATTTGATCTAAACCATTTCTGGGGAAAATGTATGGCTGCATAAAAAAAATACCATACACCAAATTTCGTGAGGATATCTCGTAAAATAAAACAGTTTTCCATACAAGAACGGATTTTGATCGGTTATCTTATATGGGAGCTATATGATATAGCAGTTCGATCTGAACCGTTTCTGGGGAGAATATATGATTGCATAGAGAAATATCACACACCAAATTTCATAAGAATATCTCGTCAAATGAAAAAGTTTTCAATACAAGGACTGGATTTTGAACGGTTTGTTTGTATGACAGCTGTATGCTATGGTGCTACGATCTGAACAATTTCTTTGGATATTATAGCGTTGCCTAGAACCATAATCTATGCTAAATTTCGTTTATTTAACTCAAGCACATACTTCTATAAGCGCGCTAGTTACTTCCGCTTGCTGAAAAATTTCTCCTCCAGATTTGCACAAAATCATGAAAAGAGCTAACTTAAGTTTTATTAAAGCTGTATAGAGATAATTTATAATTTTCAGCAAAAAATCGCAAAGAAATTAACTTAGAACTTTGCTTTATATTATTCCTTATCAAAGCGCATAAAACTGAAGTCTTTAAAATCGTTTAAGCACTACATACACATTTTTTTTTTGTAATTTTAAAGCACACCGTAATAAATTTTCCGCTTAACAACTGCTTAGCTAAATTAATTTCAAGTCGACGACCCCAAATCCCTACAGTAAATTACCAACCGAAACCGTAACACTTAACGGTATAGACTGCGCACGTCTTATGGCGCGCAAATAGCAACGACAAAAGTAGTAATAGCAGACTGCCAAGCGGGTGAGCGCAAAAATTTCGCCAAGTAATTAGATTCAGTTAAAAAACGGTAATGTCAACTTGATCGAGATTTACGAGTGCAATATCTACATGGCAGAGCATGCTGCTAGCATACACACATACATGCGCAACGGTAGCAGCTATGAAACAGCCCACACGTTTGCACCATTTAAGCATTTGTGCAGCGCTTTAGCGAGCCACCCAGTTTTTGAGGCTAAACTTGCAGACCATAATGGCCTATAAGCTACTATAGATAAGCGTACGCACACACATACATGTATATATACACATAGCAAGCACACACACGCATTGTTGCAACATAATAAATTGCCACTAAGTGCCATTTACTGCTGCTTTAAGGCGCAAAAAGCGTCACCAAGTCCGCCAAATAAGTGACTCGTGCGCGCGCTGTTGTTGTTGCGCGCAGTTAACGGTTGAAATTAACACCACTTGTGCTTCCTGTCGCACCACCAATGTCAACACAATAAATATAATTTTCCTAACGCTGATTAAACGGCATTCAAAGCGTTTTAAAAACGCGCGCCTGTTCAGCGCATTTTCTTACTACACGCGCTACAACAACAGCGCGTAGAGTTGTTTTAGTACACTTTAAATACTATATATATTTTTAAGTAGCAGCTTGACGCTCACACAAAATTGCAAGCCCACATGTGATAGCGCCTAGCATTTGTTGCGCGCTGCCACTCATTTAAGCGTGACTTTGAACGCCGTTGCAGACAGAAGTCAGCAGCCAGCAGCGTCGTGCGCGCGTGCAGTTAGGCAATACGATAGCCATTACATATGTCTCTATAGTTGTGCGCAAGTGTTGATTACTGACTGCTAAGTTGGCTTACACCCATGCGCCATTAAATGCTTACATGCCGCAGCGCTGCAGCCGCCACCTGTGTTGGCTGCATTGCGCGCCGTTTGACTGGGAACAGCCTAGGCGCTGAGTGGCGTGTAAAAATGGCATTATTTGTGTTATTTATGCTAGTAATTTCAAGCTGTGGCAAAGACACACCGGTTTCCACACATTTTTTTCAGTAGCAGAGTGGGTTTGCAGCTTGTCGCAGCTACCGCGCTTGAAAATTAAACAAATTTATAATAAATTTTGGTGAAAAATGTAAAATTTTTGTCAGCGCCTGCTTAGGCAATGCGCAGAGTGAAGCGTTGAGTCCCATTTCTGCTAGAAAATTGCATATTTGCAATGCGTTGCTGCCAAGCAAGCCTGACTTTCAACATTTGCTGAAACTGCTACTGGCGCTTAAGGCTCCTAGCTGTAGGCTAATCTAATGATTCCACTAATATTAAATGTATTTATGCTCTTGCAACATCATGCAAGTTTGGTTCACCTTACGGTTGTTTGTATCACCTAAAACTAAACAAGACTAAATACGAAAAGACTTTTTCGACTACCCAATATATGATGGTATATATACATATATGCAAATGATTAGTATGAGAGGACAAATTGAATTCCGAGTAGTGACTTTCCGCCGATCCGTCTGTCTCGCCATACGTCCGTTCGTGTTGTTGTGGTAGTGACAGAATTGTGCCCAGTTGACAGTCCTTGGCCAGATAAAAATTCGGGCTCGTTCCGGTTACGTGGACCCGACTGTCATGGGAGCGGCATGTTCGTCCGTCCGCCTATCCGTCTGCCTGCACAAGCTGTAACTTGTGTAAAAATTAAGATAGTGGTACACGTTCTACCTGGCAATAAAATGGAACCTAGTTCGTATATGGGCGTCATCGGACCACTGTCACGCCCACAAAATGCCATTAATCGAAAACTTATAAATCGCCAGCAGGTCTAAAGATAGCCAAAATCGGACCATAACTATTGAAGCCCAGACATACTGGGAAATGTGAACTACAGAACCTGTGTCTGACTGTATACCGAAAATATCGGTCAATGTATGAGCTATAATATTGAAATTTTGATGGAATCATTAGTTCGAAGAACCTCTTACAATTCACTCTTCGCCAGCAGGGTATTGTAGTTAAGTTCTCGTTGTTGCCTAGCGCTTGCCGAGCTCAATAGATATCCATACGTTCAGCGCTGGAATGCAAGAGAACATCGAAAATTTACTCATTCCAATCGGATGAGATTGTGATAAGGTTACTCTCCCCAACAAGCTCACCGGCCTTGCAGTTTCCGACGACATGCAAGTGTCAATCTGTCGCTCTACATGTTTGCACAGCAACTCAGTTATCAGTTGCATATTCACCGCTACGGAATCAACGTACCCATTCTGACGCGTACCCTAGGCGACGCTCGTACCACATAGCGTGCGCCCGCAAAAAGTCACTAAAAATCTCTAAGAATCTCAGTTTTACTACTTCTTTTGGCTGCAATTTTTATCAAGCATTCTCCTTAGATTTTTATGCCTTCATGCTCGTAGAACTTTATATGCGTAAGTGACCTCATAAATCTACTCAGAACACACTCAAAACACACTCATATATCAAACTGCGTAAACAATATTCAAAAAACAGAATCAAATACATGCGATTTATACTTTGTTTTCGCTCGCATAATATTTCTGAGATTAATCAAAATTTTATAACCATAAATCCTTGCAAACAATGACATATAAAATCTCAAGAACAACAACAATGCGCCATGAACATGCAATAACATCGATCAAATGTCAAAGTGACAATTGTGGCAACATCAAATCTGCTAAAAGTTTACACAAGAGAAAGCAAGTGGAGAATATACAGCAAAGCACAAGAAAGCAGCAAAGTTTCACACGTTGCCCTCAGCGTTTGAGGGGCGCACCAAAGCTGGCTGGACGTAGCAAAAAAATCAATAGCTAGCACAACAATGGCAACTGAAGAAGCTGCTGTCAGCTGAAGTTTTAAATTTGAAGTTAGTTGCCTTTGCCGTTGCCGTTGCGGCGAAGTGAAGAGCTGGCAACAACAGCAAGTGCTGTCAAATTTCGTAAATGACAATTAATTGCTGGCCATTATTATGATGGACGGGCATACAATGCGGGAATTTAAAAGAAAGTGTTACAAAGCAGAAATAGAAATGACGAAAAAAAAAATATTCTAACAAAAATAATGAATTTATGGGTGGGTGGCGGTTGAGCTCGCTTTTGTTGTTGCTGTTGATTTTTTTCGACTTCTTTATTAAACTCGGTTTTCGTGGATGAGTGCGTGAGGTTTGTAGTAAATTTGTGAACAGCTTGTAGTGTTGTACTTTACATGCATTTTGTTCGAGTCGATTGTGGAGTCAGCCCTAGACGCCTAGAACGTTGAACTCGAGCTTTGATAGAGTGTTGCCTTACAGGAAGTAAGGTGGGGTTTACACGCTGAATACTGGCTGGCAAACGAATGTTTAGAGAATATTTATTGAGTCGCTCAATACTAGCTGAAACCAGAAGCAAAACTTCTTGATGTTCGTTCTTCCCAAAAAATGAAGCTTCGTTAACCTTAGCTACCTTTAGTGTGCACCCAGCCTTAGCCGAAACGCTGTTATGCTGTGCGTTAGCGCCATAATGTCATGTTTTATATTCAGCCAAGCAGCGCCAGTACTCAAGCAATGCAACGTTGCTTCGGTAATATAAAATAGCGGTACATGAAAAGGGCTGTTAATTCCAAAACAAAGCAAAAAAAACTGGAAAATAACTTCTAGCTGTTAAAGTAATGGCAGAAACTTGCTAGTACCGTTAACGCTTCATTAAATTTTATTGTGAAGCACGTTAGCCGAATTACGTTGAAAGAAAATGAAAATTGAAAAAATAACAAAGCAGCGCATAAAGGAAAATTAAATGAAATTGCGTGCTAAGACAATGGAACAAAAGCGCCAAGACTAGTGAAATGTTGCAGCTATCGAAATTAGTGTTGGATAAAATGGGAAAAATTAATAAAAGTCGTAATAGCGAATTTCATTGAATAAAATTTGATTGGAAATTGCATAAAAATCAACAAAAATCCAAAAAATTTCAGAAAACCTTTTTACTTATTAAATGTACTTGGAAATATTAATATTTTAAAGCGCTTGAGGTTAGTGGCATGTAACTTTTAATACACAAGCGTTCGAATTTTCGCAGCACTTTGGTCGCTCTAATTGAGGTATCTCCAAAACATGCGTACTGAATGCATTAACCGTCACTTCAGTTGGGAAAAACTTTGACTTCTTAGTTTATTTTGTAACTACGGGGAAGAAAGCATTCGGCAACCAGGCCATTTTTTGGTCGAGAGGAATATTTTAAGTTACTGTAAGCAACACGAATAGCTTTCCATTTCACAAGGTATCTAAAAAATTTCATTAACGAAATTTGGTACAGATTATTACCCAGGGCAGGGCTACATTCTGCCATGAAACTGTTTAGATGGGACAACCATAATCGAGAGCTGTCATACTACAAGCTGACAGATCAAAATTAGGTTTTTCTATAGAAAAGTTAGTTATTTTAAAAGATATCTGCACGAAATTTGGTATGGAATATTATACACGGTAACGGTTCAATCTCCATAAATTTTGTTTAAATCGGATTACTACAGCATATAGCTGCCATACAAACTGAACGTTCGGAATCAAGTGCTTGTGAGGAAAACTTTTTTGTTTGATAAAATATCTTCACGAAATTTTGCATGAATAGTTCCCTAAGGTAATGTTGTGAGCTGCGAAGAAATTGTTCAGATCGAAGCACTCTAGCATATAGCTGCCATACAAACTGAACGTTCGGAATCAAGTGCTTGTATGGAAAACTTTTTTGTGTGATAAAATATCTTCACGAAATTTTGCATGAATAGTTCTCTGAGGTAATGTTGTGAACTGCAAAGAAATTATTGAGATCTGATCACTACAGCATATAGCTGTCATACAACGAATCAACTCTTGTATGTAAAGCTTTTTCATATGTGAATTATAGCTTCAGCGCAACTGAAATTAACATCTATTTTCTTGTTTTAAATTAAAATTAAATAAAAAAATTCAAACCATTTCATGTGTCCACTCGGACTTTTGCTCGCCCAACGCCGATAAATCACAACATTTGTACGCGCTAAATAAACTTTTATGCTCACCAATTGCACATGTATGATGTATTACGATATATATGCATGTAAATATATGTATGTTATGACATTTTCAGGCTATTGGCTTTATGCGAACGAATAAACGGACATTAAGCAAGAGCTGCTTACACACACAAACCTCACTTGCACACTCAAACACGACTTGGCAAGCAATTTTTTCGTGCAATACTTTTGCACACTTACAAATACGAATTTATTTGCTGTACAATTGCCAATAATTTTGCTATCGAAAACAACAACAATCAACAAGCTATATTTAGCAAGCCAAATTGTTGTATGTGCGAGTGTGTGCGTTCGTGTGAGAGCAAGTGTGGGCGACAGCTGGTGGCATACAGAAATTTAAAGTAAATACATACATATGTATTTTATGCAACAACAAATGGCTTGCATGTATTTATTTAGCATAAATTTTGTGTGCGTGTGTGTGTGCGGAGCGTGTGTGTTTTTGTGGCAATACCGCCAGCTGTTTGCCGATTGTGCGCCATGTTGTTAAAATACAAAAATGCAAAAACACTGTGCGCAATGTGCATACGCCAATGCCAAGGGGAGTAAAACTAAAATAATAACAATAACAAAAACAGCAACAATAACAAAAATAACAAAAATAGCAACAATAACAACAAAAACAAAAAAAGCAACAACATCGAAAAAAAATAGTATATAGTGTGCAAAAATGACTAAAAGGTTGAACGCGCTGCTAAAGTAGTAGATTACGTGCGCTATGCATGCATTTGTTAAGCGCTTGTATACATACATTAGAGCGGGTCGATTTACAGTGAGTCAAAAATGGAAAAATCACGTATGCGGTACATGTTCTAGGGATAATTTTGAAAAAATTTGCCTACAAAACTATGCTTCTAAAGCTGTTTTCGAGCCAGCGATTTTTACTGCGAAATTATTTAAATTTATTTTATTAAAAAATATAAAAAATCTGATTAATCGGTTGTATGGGAGGTATGTGATATAGTTGTCCGATCTGACCGATTCCGACTTATGATCAATATAATATCGAAATGCACCTACGTTTAAAATTTCATTAGAATATCTTTAAAACTGACGTAAACATTTTTTTTGTAATTTTTAAAAACCTTCACTTCAAAAAGTACTGGCTCAAAACCGCTTTTAGACGCATTGTCCCTTGGACTATGTTGCTTAGAATGTTGCGTAGATCGTTTTCTGCAAACATGACTTTTCCTGATTTTTTCCATTTTTTGCTACCTGTAAATCTACCCGCTCTAATATAGTACGCCTTACAAATTGCTGGCTTGAAACCGATCTTAAACCCATAGTCGCTTACGCAAAGTTGTTCGGAACTATGCAGACAACATTTCCTATATAAGTGATTTTTTCCGCTTTTGGCTGCCTGTAAATCGACTCGCCCTAATATACGATTTCAAAATCGCTGACTTGAAACGGGCCTTAGGACCCACAGTCCCATAGTCAAAGCTGTTCAGAATGATCTATAGAACATTTCCTACATACTTGATATTTCCGTTTTTGACTTCCTGTAAATCGATCCGCTCTAATATACACTCTACGACACATGCACTTTTATACAACGACCAAAGCACTCTCTTCACAATATTTATATAATGCACTTGTATTGCTATTTTATTTGTATTTCACTTTTTTTCGTTTTGATCTTTGTTGTTGTTTTTGTTTTGCGTTGTTCACAAAAATTTACTCTAAATTGTTCGCCGATATTGATACACTCTGGAGTATAATAAAAATTGATAGATGATGCAGCAAATATGGAGCGAAGCGGCGCGCACACACAGGCACACACATGCAAATGCAAGCATTATTGCAAACGGCACTAACACTAACAAGCGCGCACAAGCTCAAAAGCGCACATACGCGCGCCAAAACTAACTGTACAGGGATTTAGGGAGATTTGGCGAGCGAGCGAGCGCACACGCGGCGCCGACAATAAGGGAAATGCAAATGCGCATTGTTGCAGTGAAATGCTCGCAAAAGCGACGCGGCGTGGCGGAGCGCAGCGCCGGATGATCCTACAAAAGCTGAGTGCACTCGCGCAATGCAGTGAAAAATTGTTCTATGAATTTTGTAGAAAATTTTATAAATTTTCAAACAGTTTGATGAGCGTAAAAATATGCACTGCAAATGCGAGCGGCAACAACAACAACAAGCGCAAAAGCACTGGCGCACGAAAGCGTATAAATAAGTTTGACTGTGTGTTGGGTGTGTGCGTGTGTGTGTGTCTCTTTGCATGTATTTGTAATGAGTGGGGCGGCTGGCGAATCGAATGCGGATTATGCGCGCTAAAGTGGGTTACAGGGCACAAACACGCGCATGGATAAGTAAAACAGACGTTCATGTGGCATAAAGTAGTATACAGTTATATACACATATGTGTGTGTGTGACCGTAAAGCTTACTGCAGCAGTACTTGTAGACACAGTGCACAATTACAGCTGAAATTTCAATGCATACATTTGTGTGTGTACCCAGGTGTTGTTGCATTTGCATTCAATACGTCTATAGAAGATATTTAGTGTAGCATACATTTATGCGCAGCAAAATATAAACTAAATCTGTGCGTTATTAATGTGCGTCGCATAATGTGATGCACGAAGTGCACTTCAATGGCTAAGAACGTTGCAGTCAAAGTGTATGAGCTACGAAAATGTAATTAGAAGAAATATGCGCACGAATTTGAAGCACCTGAACGGCTATTGGAGAGCTTTCGAGCGCAAATAGTTATTTAAGAGTTTAGAGTGTGAGCCTTTTGATGCTGTGTAATGGACTATGCTGGTGATAGCTGCAGCGCTTATGCTTGTTAATGTTCTAAGTAAAGGATTTGCCGGATTTTAGGATCTGGTAGTTGAGCGTAAGAGCTGACGGCTTGTGTACTGCAACACTACTCAACTGCTGTAAATAAAAATTTGTTAAATTTGGCGCTAATTATGTGTCACATAACTTTATTTTTTAAATAAAATACGTCTAAATGCAGCTTAAATGGTTATAAAAGTTAAATGTTGCCTAAATTCAGGCGCTGTGCAAAATTAGTAATAATTTTTTGAGTTATCGTGCCAAAATTTTGCACACGTGCTTTTCTCATCAATAAGCTGCTAATTTTTAAGAATTGCCAATATCGGACTACCATAGCATATAGCTGTCATACAACTTGAACGATCGAAAGGAATTGCTTATAGGGAGAACTTTTCCATTTAAAAGATATCTGCATGAAATTCTGTATGGTGTATTATCTGAGATATATATGCAATATCGAAGGAAATTTTTCTGTTCCAATCAATATTATTTATAGCTGTCATACAAGCTGATCGGTTAAAATGAAGCACTTGTATGAAACACATTTTAATTTGACAAATTAACTAAACGAAGTTTGGCCCAGTTTATTCCCTAAGGCAGCGTTACAAATTACGGGGAATTTAGTCAGATCGGAGCACTATAGCATATAATGTCATACAAACTGAACGATCAAAATTAAGTTTTTGAGTGAAAAACTTTTTTATTTGACGATATATCTTCAGGAAATTTTACGCAGATCACTATCTGAAATATTGCTAAAAGCTGCGAAGAAATTGTTCAGATCGGAGCACCATAGCATATTACTGCCATACAACTAACCAGACAAACTCAAGTCTTTTTATGGAAAAATAATTTATTTGACAAGGTATCTTCACAAAATTTGGCACAGATTATTACTTAAGGTGGTGCTAAGCGCTGGAAAGAAATTATTTAGATTGGACAACTATAGCATATAGCTGCCATACAAACTGACCATTCAAGATTTTGATTTTTGTCACGGCATCTCTACAATATCCGGTGATATTGTTCAAAGCATATAGCTACCATTGAAACTGACCAATCAGAATCAAAATATAGATCTTTTCATATACTTTTTGCTATAAAAATTGCCTCTGTTAGAGCTTTTATGCTATACAGTTTGCAACTGTTAAAGCTATTCCACCTTTAGTGCAACCGTATTTCACATTTGTTCTTGTTTATTATTGCACTCAACTTAAAGCTGCGCTCAGCAATAATTATGGAATACCTACAAGTGACTTTGCATGCCATTTCTATTACTTCTTCTCTTCTCAGTTTAAAATAGATAACCCCTAACAACTTTTACATACACTTAACTTATATATCTACCCACTTCACGCTACACTTTGGCAAGTTGAACTGGCTAACACTTCGCGTTTTGTCTCATTGTCACTGCGCCAAAGATTTGTGATTTGCGGAAATATGCCAAAAATAAAAAAAATAACAGTAATAATAATAATAATAGGGTAAATATGTGGCACAAAACTTTGCAAGAGGGTTAAACGAGAGGCAAATGCGGCTCAACTTTGTGCTAAGGGGTAGCAAAGTAGGAATAAATACACTCAGCATAACGGTAAAAGCGAGCATTTGCAAATGTTGCAGTAAAAATTTGCAAAACCAACACTTGCCACAAGTTTGGCAAAGAAATCAAAAAATAACCAACAAAAATAAGCAAAAAAATAACCAAAAACTACCCAAAGAATACCCAAAAAATAACCAAAAGCAAAAAACAAAGTTTTCGAACTGCTGCAAATTGCTGCCAAGTCTTCGCTGGCGCAGCGCTTAATGGTGCAGCAAGCAATCGATTGCCAAATGGCATAAAACAAATGATTGTCGCAGCCGCTGACGGCGTCATATTTTCAACAATTGTTTGCATAACTGTCACAACTATTGGCAGCGCCTGTAGATTTGTTGGAAGGAGCGCCGTGACAAGCAGTGAAGTGTGTGAAAATGAAAACTTGGGCCGGGGAGT
Source organism: Bactrocera tryoni (assembly GCF_016617805.1). Lineage (NCBI taxonomy): Eukaryota > Metazoa > Arthropoda > Insecta > Diptera > Tephritidae > Bactrocera > Bactrocera tryoni. The sequence continues at coordinate 74,080,854 of NC_052503.1, forward strand.
ACGATTTCCTTTTTTTCTTATTATTTTTTTCACAATCTTGGCATTCGTAGTGAAATTTTCTCAAGCGCAAGCCTTTAGTGCCAGTTTGTCACCGGCGCGCCTTCGAAGCAACACTTTTGTGATATCTATTTTAGCACTTTGATTACATACTTTTTTATTATTATTATGCACTTTTTACTCACAGTTTCCTGCTGCCATTATCTCGCGTAATTTGGATTTTAAACGCATCCTTTTAACCACCCGCTAACACACCAGCGGCGCTAAAAGCGTTGCTCGTTGATTTTTGAAAGCGTGTGCGCTTGTCTTCAGCCGTCATCGATTGCCTTGCTTTATGACGGCACTAAAATTTTAATTATACATTTATATCTACGCTTTTGTGGCGCTCAAACGCATTTCGTACTGCAGTCGCCATGCAGTTTTATGACACTTTCTAGCAAATGGCGCCGCCACACCGCGTTTACTTTCTTCAATGCAGCTAAATTTTGTAATTACCGATTTACTATTTTCTTTGAAATTAGTTTTTAAACTTCTTTATATTTTTACACAATTATTTGTGCCTTTCTTTATATTTATTATACATTCTAAATATATTTATTTGAATTTTTAAACATTCTCCTAACGAGCGCTTAACTATTTAACTACCGCATAAAGCTGTTGAGAATTGCTTGTCAAAAATTGCGCTGAATAAATTCTTTATGCGCCTGGTAACTGTAAGTGCGAAAAGGCGGCGTCGGCATCGTTAAAATGTAGCTCGTATATTGTATAAAAGCGATTTTAATGATTTCAGCTTAACTGATACATAGAAGAATGACTAGGCAGAATTTAAAAAAGGTGGCGTAAAAAGTTTAAATCCTCTCAATGAATAAAAATAGATTAGAAATAATATATACATATATGTGTACATATAGGTTATGGGAAAAATAGACTGATATTCTTGAGACCATAAACAATCCCACTTGAACTGCTGGCGACTATCGTCCGTTGTGATGGTCAGGCTTCCTAAGAATGGATCAAAAGGGCCGATGTATATCTAAAAAGCGGCAGGAGTCAGTCACAAATTTATTGAGACGACTAAGACGGCACCCAGACAAATTTTTATATGGAAATAGCTTGATGCCATAGCTAGTAAAGTCATGCACTCCTTGACTAGCTTTGAGCTCACTGTCAGCGAGTAATAGCAGCTCTCCTAACGGAGTGGATATATTTATCTTTCGTAGTATTAATGAACATTTTTGATTTTGAGTTTTTAGATAATTTTAAGCGAAAAAATCTTCTCTACCGCCATACGCCATTTTCCAATGGTCCTCCCGGAGATCGTCTACAGATTTAAGAGAATGCAAAATTTTCAAAATTAATCGCCGATTATTAGAGTTCTTTGAGTTCTCAAAATATAAATTTTTGCTTCTGTTATAACTTATAACTTCCGTTGGCTCTCAAAGCCAGACACAACATATTTATGCTCGCTAGTATTACGCTCTGAGAGCGTAACTCTCTTTTCCCTGACTGCGATAAGTAATCGTTATCGATTTTGAATATTCAATATGATCAAAAATGATACTTCAACCATATCCATGATTTATTTAAGGTTAGCCGATTGATAAATAGTGAAGATGCCACTAAAGTTTTATAAATTATCGGCACCTTCGCTATTGAATTGCGTTTTTTTGTTGTTGCTTTATTTTGAAGTGAATAAGCACTTTCTTGCTTCTGTTATAACTTCTGTGGGTTCTCAAAGCCAATCACTACATATTCATGCGCGCTTTTTGCACTCTCAGAGAATAGTTGATATATTGATCTTAAAAAGTAGTTCTTATTGGTGGTTGACGCTTCTAGAGCGTAACTCTCTCTCTCTATCCACTGTCCACGTTATTCAGCTCATTATCGATTTTGAACATTCAAAATTATCGTCGATTATTCTTTAAGCTTCTCAACGTTCTGTTTAAGGTTAGGCGACCGATAGGTAATATTGATGGAACTCCGTTTTAATAAATTTGAGGCTCTTTTCTCATTTATATCTACTCACTATTGAGTGCATATATCCAATTTGAGCTGGAGAGCTTCATTTATAGTTTAATCTTGAATGACTTTTAGCAGTTATGACAATTTTATACTACGTTTGAATCTATCCGGGTCAAATTTGATCATAATGTACATTTCTCATTTATATCTATTCACTAATGAATGAATATATCCAATTTGACACAGATAGGTCTATATGAAGATTAATCCTGCCAGACCAGTAAGCAGTTATACTTCGTTTGGACCTGTCCGGGTCAAATTTGAGCTTATTCACTACTTCAGCTTAAAGTGTTACTTGACTTTAATTATGTAAGCAAGTACTTGCCACCTTTTAATATGCAAATAATTATTTATTGCTCAAGCACTTAGCAATAAAAAACTATCTCAAGCAGCTTTTTGAAGTACTTACAGTTTTTTCGCTCAGCCATAAAAAGCTTTATGCCGCTTTAATTATACAAAAGCACGCTAAAATTGGCTTTAAGCGCATAGTTAGCGACGATTAAACGTCAAGTATAATTTTATGATGGTACACGCTGGTGCAGCTCCCAGCAAAAACATAAAATTTTCTTAATTTAAGGCTACGCTTGATTTTTTGACACAGATAAAAGCGTTAAAGTGCAGCTAAATAGCTTTTCTTCAGCAACGCAGGGAGAAGAGGCGGTGAGCGCCAAAAAAATGCATAGAAATTTATTTTGGCACTAAAATCAGCGGCAAATTGACTATAAATTATTAAAATGGTTGATTTTGTTAATTTTGTTTGTATAATAATAAAAGCTCAGCGAGTTTTAGTTATATAAATTATTCATTTAAAATTTTTTTTCTACTCTACTTGCAGGTAAGCTGAATTATACCAAAAAGCTTAGTGATTTGAAAGCGGATTTATTGGGTAAGATAGAGCGGCTTTACTTTAAATTTATTTGGGAAGATAGAGTAGCCTAACTTTAGAATAGAAAATTCTATAAAATAACGGTACAAATTAAAGAAGTATATAAAAGAAAGTTGCCACGACGAATGAGCGCCTTAGTTCAAGCCAAAAAATATTTACACTCAACCAGCTTAGCGCGCAGCTAGGTGAGATGCCAAGAGGTTAACGAAACGACAAGCTAAGAAATAAGCTCATATTTATGTATATATATGTATATGGGTATATGAATATGTATGTATACATATGTATGTTAAAATTGATGATAGTATAAGCTTAGCTGCTGAAAAACTAACAAAGCCAGCTGAGCCTGTTAATTCTCAAACATTACATGAGCAACCAAACACAAACATACCGACGCTGTCCGGCTAAATGGCAGCGCAACTACGAGTAGGCGGGCAGCGAAGTAGCCAGCAATGATAGCAAGCAAGAAAAATAACAAGAAATACTAAGGCAAGCGTCTAAATAACAGCAAGGACTACAGCAAATGGCCACTACAATGGTGCTTTATTATTAAATGTGACTTAAACAATACCCCTGAGGGCGCTAAAGAGACGCGTACGCATGTGAGAAAGCAAAAAAAAAAACTTTGCTTTATAAGGCTTAAAGATAAAAGCGACAGCTTATCAGCTTGTCGTAGGCGGTATGTGACGCAAAGTAAACGGTAGCAAGCAGGCGTTGTATTAACACTTTACGACAAATAAATAGCAGCGCAGACGTAGAGACAATAAGAAGAAAGACATAATGAGCGGAAAGAGTGAATGTGGGTGCAGATACTTGGCTGTGTATGTTGAGTGTTAGCGCTGGATACTTGACTGTGTATGTGGCAGCGCTCGTTGAAGCTTGTGCTGTGTGTCTCAATAACTAAGTGACACGTTCGTAAACAAAAGCGGTCAGCAGCTTGCGAAGCTGCAGCACGAAGACATGCCGGCACATGTACGAGTCATATTCACATGATTATTGCGCATAATGTGCGCGGGGCAAGCTGGTCAGCGAACGGGCAATTATGCGTACGTGACTTGGCGGGGAGGTGGACTAATGTGGGCGGTTCAATGCGAGCGATGAGTGGAATATACTATATATGTGATAACAGAATGAAGACGAGATAATAGAAAAAGAAAATATAATACCCTTCATAAAAGCATTTTTATAGCAAGAAAGGGTATACAAATATCTTAACCTTGATTTTTATGCCTCAATTTAAGTATATGGCAGCTATAAGCTAGAGCTGTTTGGTCTGAATAATTTCTTGATTCTTAACCATAACTTTGTATGGCAGCTATATGCTATAGTTACTCGATCTGAATTTCGTCACAGATGAATGTGATATCTTAGGTAAAATTACTTGCCAAATATTGGTTAGATAACTTTTCAAATACAAATGTTGTCCATATAAGGACTTGAGTTAAGTCAATCAGTTTGTATGGCAGCTGTATGCTATAGTTATTCGATCTGAATTATTTATTCAAATATTGTAGCAATGTCTCGAATAATTATTTGTGCCAAATTTGGAGATGATACCTTGTGAAATAAAATACTTTGCCATTCAAGGACTTTAGTTTGATCACTCAGTTTGTATGACAGCTATATGCTATAGTTTTCCAATCTCAACAATTTCTTTAGAGACTAGAGCGCTGTCTTGGGTCTATGCCAATCTATGCCAAATTTCGTTTCAATATCTTGTCAAATACAAAAGTTTTTCATACTAGAACTTGAATGTGGTTGATGAGCTTGTATGACAGCTATATGCTATAGTCTTCCAATCTCAACAATTTCTTCAGAGATTGTAGCGCTGCTTTAGGTTATAATCTGTGCTGAATTTCGTGACGATACCTTCGCAATTTTAAAAGTTGTTCATACAAAGACTTGAGTTTGATCCATCAGTTTGTATGGCAGCTATATGCTATAGTTGCTCGATCTGAACAATTTCTTCCCAGATTGTAGCGAGATGTTAAGGAAAGATTTGTGCCAAATTTCGGGAAAATACTTTATCAAACGAAAAAGTTTTTCCCACAAGGACTTGAGGAGGCTGAAATTGATCAGATCAAAGACAAAGGAAAACCGCAGAAAGTGAACTCTAATTAACAGAAATGGTATCAAGAATGATGCAAACTTGAAGCGAGTAGTAAAAGAAAATCTCTAAACTACGATACATCACTAAGAGCTTAGACTTAGTTAGTAAAGTTTTAGAATGCTAAAATGATTAGTTCAGCTAACTAAAGTTGCTAAAAGTAAATGAAGTTGACTTGAGAAGATACAAAAAAATTCCACGAATAATATCCAAAAACTGATACAATAACCTACGTTAGCTGTTTTTTAAGGCTTACAGGCGGAAAAAATATGAACTTTAAACAAAACCGCTGAAATTCGCGATTTCCTTCTAAGCATGAAAGCTAATACTCAGCGAGAGATGGACCTTCACAGAAAGCTAAGGAACTTCGGATGTCCTTCACGCACGCACACATGCACACACGCATATTTTACACTACTGCTTATGGTTATATTGTCAACAATCTACAACTATTGAGCGAAAGCGCCTAAAAGCTAGCAACAAAATTCACACAACCAACACAATACACACGCGTAGACGCTTTGGCACGGACAAATGGCAGCATTAAGAGCACATTCAACATACGAAAACCAGCTTAACCAGTGAGCCATGCAGCTATTGAAAGCAGCTGATAATGGACTGGGTGGCGCGCACATAAAAGGAAGGCTTTGACGACATTCTTTTCAATGAAAGACTGATTTTGATTGTATTTATTTACGCACACACACACATGCACGCATGTGAGCGCGTGAGTGCTATTTATTGAGAGTGTAGAGTTGTTGTTTTGCTCTTGTTATTGTCAAGGAAGCAGCTGAAGTGTGCAGCTGCTGCTGCTGCTGATGTTATAACACTGATTATTATATACTTACATGGTGAATGCTATAAATTGGGTGTGGGGCGCGGGGTGTGGGCCGGTAATTGAATGTCTATTGTTGTGACAATGAAATGTAACCCACACAACAGCCATACGCACGCTGAGCGTACATACGTATATGCAACTTCTTACCGGTCAGTCGCTTGCTTACGGCAGCGTTATACACATATGTATGTATGTATATATGTGTTGACGCTTGGCTGCTTGATTTTCAATGAAATGAACAAATATCAGATTTTCGTTTGAAAGTAAAAAGTATGATGCAGCACCCTTTATGTGTATATGTATGTATGAGCGACAGGGTGACACACAATAAAAATGTTGAAGTGAGCGAATGTCCAGGCCACGAATACATGCGCGTTTGTATGTGTGTGTTTGTGTGCTCACCTGCTGCTTGTGTATTACAGTAAGTGACAGGGTTGTTATGTGCTATGCTATTGTATGCAGCATAAGCATGCCCTGTAGGAAAAATTTGATATATGCTTGATAATGTAAAAAAATGTGGAATTTAAATAAGCAAGTGATAAGACCTAAAAATATACTCTTAAACCGCTGCATACAAAAATTTTCCTACAGGGCTTGTATGCGCATTACATTAAAAAAATTGGAAATTCTTGCAAAATAAGGAAGCCAGCAACTGCATATGTGTGTCAGGATAAAAATATACACTTTAGACGCTGCATACAAAAAATTTCCTACAGGGCTTGTATAAGAATTCCATAAAAAATTGCAAATTCTTGAAAAATAAGAAAACAGGCAACTGGATATTTGTGCAAGGCTGCAGTACAAGCTACGAAAGGTACACAAAAATAATGTCAATACTCAATTTTGTAAGACTAGAGCGCACACACTGAAGAGCGGGTTGAATGGTCAAGCATGTTGACGTTGATGGTGATGTGTTGTTTGATGAAAGTACAAATGAATAAGTTTTTTTCTGTGTTAAAAGCAAATGCAGGCTAGCAAAAAAAAACCACAAAGCCCTTGCATGCATGTATTTGTGCCTGCTATCGAGACAAAATCGTATAATGCTTGAAAAAAGCTGTTAAAACGAAATTGGTTGGGATGAAAGGCATACACACACATACACATGCATAAACAAAGCGCACGTTTAAGCCAGCGCTTGCACAAAGATCCTTTTGTAGTATTTGTACAAATAAATATATGCACGCATGTGTATGCAGATAATGAAGTCAAATGCGGAGCAGTAAATCAAATTTCTTTTTGTAGATTTCATTTTACAAGCGCAAGTAATACTGCCATTGACAGGATATTATTGCAGCATATTATGTATTGATTGGCGTAGTGGTGGGTTGTAGGTATTGTGATTGAATGATTGAATGCATAAGTAATAAAGGTAATTTGCTGTAAATAAGAAACTCATTAGTGTGCTAGATTTGATTAAAGGACACACAGACGGCATTTTGGCATTGAGTGGGAGATGAGTTGATATGATGAAGAGATGAAAAGATTACTAGATGTACATATGTATATAATAAAGGGGCGTGTTTTAGAATTTTTTGATGTTTTATATGTATATTTGAAGCATGGAAAGTTCGTTTTTTTAAGTTTTTTTTTTTAATAAAAAAAAACAATTTTTTTTTGGACCATAATGATTTAAAATAAAGGAATAAAAATTCTTTTTGTCATAAAAATTATACTTCCGCAAAATTAAAATATTTTGGAATCAAAATTTAATGGAAATTAAAAAAAATAATTTCAATGTGATAATTGTTTTTTTATTGAATATCTAATTTTTTTTAAAAACAACATCAAACAAAATTATTTCATATATATTTAAAATGCGTTTTTTATTGAAATTCTAAATATTTTTGAATCTAAATATGAAAGCAAATATGTTTTTTATATCTTTAATGGGTAAAAATAGTTTCCTTTTATTAAAATTCTGATTTTATTTTAACAAAAATACCACAAAAAATGTTTCTACCACAACGGTCTGATATAATCAAATATTTTTTAATCAATATTTTTTTCCCATATTTATCACTGAAGTTATATCTTTTTAAGTTCAATATGAAAAAAAATAGTTTTATATTTTTTTTAAAAAGGTTTCAAACCCAAAATTCATTCGAAAATATATAATTAATCTCACACAAAATTAAATTTTTTTTACATGTTTTTTTAAAGTAAAAAACAACTATTTTTTGGAAAGAACTATTATATTCCTTTTTGTTTCTTTTCTTTTACTTCATTTTTACTAAAAAAAACATGGTTCAGTAAAAACACTAAAACAATTTTCAATCAACTTTATAATTTTTTTAATAAAATTACAAAAAATAAAATAAAATTTATTAAATAATGCAAATTTTAAATTTTGTGAAAATAAATTTTTTTTAATTTTTTTGTTGTTTTTATTTTAAAAAATGTAAAGTTTCACAAAATTTAACATTTTTATTATATTTATTTACACTTTCTTTAGATTTGACAGCTTTTAATTATTTTGAGGCCCTAAATATTATCAAGAAATTTAAATTTACTTTTTTTTTTATTTTTTTGTTGTTTTTATTTCAAAAAAAAATGTAAAGTTTCACAAAATTTAACATTTTTATTATATTTATTTTTTTTATTTTATTTTGCTAACTGAAATTACACTTTCTTTAGATTTGACAGCTTTTAATTATTTTGAGTCCCTAAATATTTTCAAGAAATTTAAATTTATTTTTTTTTTCATGAGAGAAAAAAGTTTTTTGTAACATTTCTTAACCAATAAAAAAGTATATTTACATATATTTATTTTTCAAAAGGCTTAGAAATCAAAAAAAATCTGCAAATATTATTAAAATTTTAAAACTTTTTTTTTCAAAATTTCATAAAATTAAACAAATAATAATATTTAACTGATACTTTTGCAAAGTACACAAAATTTAGACAAAACTTTGTTTTTTACTTTGTTTTAAATAATTTTTAATTTGAAGAAAAAATTAAATTAAATATAAAAAAAATATTTAAACAGATTTTTACCAAAGTATTTGCTTATATTTTCATAAAATTAAAAAAAAATGTAATTCATTGAAATTTTTATTATTTTTTTTTTCAAGATAAAAAATTGAGATAAAAGTTAGTTTTTTACTTTTTTAATACTTTTTAATTTGAAAAAAAAAAAATAAATTGAATATTTAAAATATTTAAACAGAGTTTTCCAAAATATTTGCTTATAATTTCATAAAATTAAGAAAAAATTTCATTCATTGAAATTTTTATTATTTTTTTTTTTTTTCAAGATAAAAAATTGAGATAAAACTTTGTTTTTTTACTTTTTTTTAATACTTTTTAATTTGAAAAAAAAAAATAAATTAATTAATTAAATATAAAAAATAACAATTAAACGGATTTTTTTACAAAATGTATGCTTATAATTTCATAAAACCTAAAAAAAATTAATTCATTGAAATTTTCTGCGAATAAAATAAGTCAAGATAATAACTTAATCAAACCAACGGCAGTTACTTCACTTAATATCTATTAAACGCAACTTTCATATCAATAAATATGTATTTTCTGCAACCTGCTTATGCGCACATATATTTCAATTTAGCATTAAAGTGCTGCAGCTAAGCTCTTCTCCTCACCCAACATAACTCACCAACTTGCCACCCATTTACACACAAACACATGCATGCGCAATAGTATACAACAATATATACCCGCTACAGCGGCATGATAAGAATTCCAGTTACATGCCTCAATTGCTTACTGCCAACCAACGACGGCGCTACAAATTGAAATACAATCATAAAAATCGATTTTCAACCTTGACGTCGCGGCGCGTAAGGAGCGTGTACGCAGCAGCACATCACGACTTAGCAGCAATACAGGCGCGCACACACACACATTTATTATTTACTATGAGCGAGTGTTGTATGTATGGCTTGGAAGATGTATAAATACAACAACAAAGGCGGGTAGCGAAAAAATCTATATAATAAAGGACCAGCAACAAGAAAATACGCATAACCAATTTACTGGAAAAGTGAAGCGAAGCAGCTTATTTCTGTGCAAAACAACAACAACTGCAGCGAAAGCATGCTATTAGATAGTATATGCTGTGAGTGGTAACAAAAATTATTGCTATCAATGAATAGCAGTTATTTAGCTGGAATTTTTACTTATTTATTATATGCGAAGCGCTTTCTATATCCTCAGCGAGAAGCAGCAACAACAAATAATATCCGCACGCCAATACATACAATCTACTTATGACTATAATTCTTGCCGGTTCATGGACTACTTGCTCATGCCTTGCGCCAAGTCAACGCTGTGTGGGTACTCATACGCGCTGCTCTCCAAACGCACACTAGTTCAATCTGTTTATGTGCATGTATATGTATATATACATATGTTTAATGGCATCTTCAACTATTCTGCTGTATTTCCGCCAGCTCTACTTGAGTTTCGACATCGTTTAATCTATCTCAGCTTATATCTTCGCCATTCTATATGTAGTTGTGTATGTGCTTTTTACATATACATGGAAATATTTTCAAATATTTGATTACGCTTTGCGAAGAGCGTCTGTTAAAAGCGCTCATATGTTATCATATATATGTACATACCATACACAGACAGGTGCAGATATTTGTTTTGCTGTTTATGGCGTCGAAATTACTCATATACACCGTAAAAAAATATTTGTGTAAAAAAAAAAATTATTTATACTTAAATCAATTTTCACTTTGGAACTCGCATCACAAAGATTATTGCCTAATATGTGGCTTGAGAGAAAGATTTTGATTTTTTTGAAATATTCTAGGAAAATATTGAAAAATATTCTAAGCATATACCGCCACAAAACAACAAATCATCAAAAAATCGATATTGAGTTGTTTATTGCTTACGATTCACTACATCATATTACATATTTGTAGCATAAAATTTGCAACTTTCGCTGTCAGAACCAATACATAACCACTACATAAGCAATACTTAACGAATTTATAACCAATAAATAACCATTTTATAACCAAAACTAAAATTTTCTTTCAATATCAGTGGTTTCTATTATATCGTTTCTCCATCACCTTTAAACTTGTAAAAAGTGATATTACGTCAGTTTGCATTTTAGGTGAAAATATGTATTTATACATAGGTACTAAATATGCAAAATATCTTTGGACCATGTTTTTTCAACAAAAATTTTAACTCGCATATGAATTTATCGACTTTTTTTAACTTTTCTAAAACCAGCCTTTCATAAAATACATTTTTTTAATATTTTTTTTTCCAACAAGTAATTTCTCACAGTGCATATTTGCCCTCTAAATGGCATTTATCGTATATTAACCGTTTCGCGAGTCGACAGTGGTACGAAGCTTACTCAGCAGGCAAAGATAAATGTGCTCACACGACCAAGCAAATGTACATACGCACCCCTTAGGAATATCTACAAACATATTTGTATAATATTAATAATATTTTGTAGGGCAAGAAAACTCCCTAAATGCGCTCAAAAGGCTTATTTATATTAGACAGCCGAAAACTTATCAGACCTCATAGCGCAAACTAAAACTTGATCACATTTCTGTACTACTTTTTAATCACATGAAGCTTCTACATTTACAAAGTACTAGAAATTATAATTCCTAAGCAAAAAATTTTAATTTAAAGCCATTCCAAATAATTCTAACCAAAAAATAGTGAATATATTTCAAAGTCGAACCCTCTATTTCACGGCTCCTGAATGTATACTTCTACATTTAAAAAGTTCGAGAAATTATAATTTCTAAGCGAAAAATTTGAATGTGGGACCTTTCCAAATAATACGGACCAAAAAGTTGTCAATCTTTTTCCGAGTCAAGCTCTATCTTAGTTTCACGGCTCCTGTACTAAGCTCTTTACTGAACCGCCAAAACTTCTAACTTAAATCCTCTCCATATAATTCAAACCACAAAACACATCTACTTACTGCTGAGTCGAACTTTTAAATCAGACTTTCATTTGCTAGCGCCACTCGATACTTTAAGATACCACATATAGCCAACAAATTCGGTTTTCGTAGTGTCACTTCACACATTCGTCAATTTTACGACGCATGCATGTATGCCTCGCACCTAAAAGTATGCTACGCATGCCTGCTCAGCTCTCAGCCGCCAAAACTACTCAAGCAATGCCAGTTTCAACTGTCGCCAATGCTTCCGCTGCCAATCAGCATAACCACATCATGCCAGCTATGCCCTGTCCACCGCGCACACCGCCTTCAATTTTGCTACTTATCAACAATTTTGACTTATTCTCATTTTTGCGTACTTATAATAAATTGAATTGTGCGTCTTAGCGTTTTCAATTTGTGCGGCGCTTTAATAATTCAGCTTTCAATAAAGAATGTGAGCGCGTTTGAAAGAGACATGTACGATATATTTATTTATTATGTATTTTGACTACATATGCTGTAGGTGTGTGCGCCTAAATGTATGCTACACATGCGGTAGCTGTCTGCGCGTTTCTGTATGCCACTCGTACGCACGCAAATCTCGTGTCGCGTGTTAAAGATTTTCCGTGCGTGTCATGCGGAGCGCGACGCGTTTTCAGAACATGACCGTACTGCGATTCAATACAACAAAAGCAGCCACAAAAATTCGTAAACAGCAATCTTTGCCAGTCAACCGTTGTCAGCCACAAAAATGGTCACGCAGCTGCCACAAAAATACAAATGCAGATATGGGTATATGTGTGCAACGTGCGTATATCTTCCGTATCTAAGCTTTCAGCTGAAAAAACAATCTCTGCAAGTTAAGCGACTTTCGTTGTCAATACAAGCAATTATATATATTATATATTGCTTAAATATATATTATATATTGCTTGCTAATTATGGCTGAAATTGACTCATTTATCAGGTTATGTCTTGAGAATCATCTCTTAATTCTATGCATTTTGCAATTTATTTACTCTTGTAGTTATTTCTTATGTTTTCTTGCAATATTACTTCCGAGTTATATATCATTGATTTCTAATAAATTCAAATATACATTCAGGAGCGCTCTATTAGGTAATCTTACCTCAACTACGCAGTATCTAACAATTAGATACTTATGCTCTACTTAGCAACAAATTTTCACGCACAAATGATGGTGAAGCTCTACATTAGCGTTCATTACTAATTAAGCTTTTGAGTATCCCCAAATTCCATAAATTATACTAAGAGCGCACGACATGTTTATAATAAATATTCCATAAATCTCGGTTTCCTATACATATTTTGTTGTTTTTTTTTTTAACTCTCTACACTTAAGAGTAAACTTAACGCAGTTGCGATGCAAGCATTTACATTAACTCTTCTCAGTTTTCGAAGCGCTCCTGAATCTATACTTCAACCGGCAAGCAATTGCTGCAACTTAAGAGCGGAACTTTGTTGACATGCAATATTACAATGCGCTGAACAATAAAAAAAAATAAGTTCAAATATTTCTTTTTCTATAAAAAAAATAATAAGAATCAAATTCTATAATTTGTATATAGCATACATCTAGGGTCCCATTAAAGATAATAAAGCAAGACCTTTTATAGATTACTTTTATGCTCAAGTTTCAACCACATTCATTACTTGAGCGAAAATGTATTCAGTTTCCGAAATTCATTTACGCGCTCCTTAATGTATGCTTCCATATGTAAGCAATTTTGGTCATACAAAAAGTATTCAGCAATATAAATGTGGAACTTTGTTGTAATGCAACATTAAAATGTTTTTTTGTAATCAAAAGAAAGTGCTCAAGCAGGTAAAGTAAGTAAGAAACAAATTCTAAAGTATTTATACAGCATACTTCTGGGGTTACTAATCGAAAGTAATGAAGTAACAGCATTTATTTATTACACTTCAAGCGAAAATTCTACGCTTCTTGATTATTTGATTTTATTAATATTCTGAGTTTTCAAAATTAATTGATGTGCTCCTGAATGTACATACTATATTTCAATTATTATGCCGTAAATGTATAACGTGGGGTAACAATGTTTGCTAATTAAAAGTATATGTAAGTACAAGGTCCGGATTTTTTACCCACAAAAAAGAATTTCATATTTTTACAGCAAAATATTGAGCTTTAAAAGACTATCTGGTAAATTTTAAGTTCAAGTGGACACCAAAAAATTCAAGCTCATTAAAGCAAGTGAAAAAATTATTTCTTAAGGGAGGGACTCTTTTGTTACATTTTAGGCTCGAATTAATATTAAAAAAATCAATCCAGTCAAAATCGTTTCTTAAGAGACTCTTTTGATAAATTCTAAGCTCGAGTGAGTACCAAAAAACTCAATCCCAGTAAAGCAAGTGAAAAAATCAGTCCTTGAGGTACTTTTTTCGTAAATTTTAGACTCGAATTAATATAAAAAAATTTAATTCAGTCAAGCCACTTAAAAAAATCGTTTCATAAGAGACTCTTTTGATAAATTCTAAAATCGAATAGGCAGAAGAAGCTCAATCCCAGCAAAGCAATGGAAAAAATCGTTTCTTAAGAAACTCTTTTGGTAAATTTTAAGCTCAATTTGGTACCATCATTTGCAATCCCAAAATAAAATTAAATACAAAATTGTCCCTGAAGAGACCCTTTTGATACATTCTAAGAGTGGGCACCAAACAAAATTAGCTAAAAAGAATGTTCTTTAAAACATTCTTTTGGTTAATTTTAGGCTTGAATGGGAATCCAAAACTCAATTCTATTAAAGCAAGTAAAAAACAACGTTCCATAAAAGACTCTTTTGGTAATTTTTAAGCTTCAATTTGTATAAAAAAATGAAATCCCATCAAAACAGCTGAAAAAATTGTTCCTCAAGAGACACTTTTGGTAAATTCTAGCCTCGAATTTGGATCGAAAAATTCATTCCCACCAAGAAGGTGAAAAGTCATTTCCCAAAGGTCTTCTTTACTAAGCTTTTTATGTTGGCTATGTAGTAAGTATGAAAGTCTGAAATACATTTTTCAAACAAGCAGCTTTCCAAAACTTGCACATACCCAAAATGTCCAGACACTAACCATTTTGGCTACTTTATAATTATGCAACTTAGCTTTGAGGCATTTCTGAAATCAAAAGGAAATTTAATTTGCCAAATCAAGCAGGCCACCGGCAACAAATATGCAATTGCAATTAAAATTTTGCGCTAGAGTAAAATGCAAAGGCGAAAAATAAAAGTAATCCAGCAAAATGTAGCGTAGCTTTTAGGAAAATCAAATTTCTTGCAAGAAAAAAATGGAAAAAGCATTTAGCAATCATTGCACAATTCAATAACTGCAATGAAGTCTTCAAATGAAAGCAGCAATAACTGCAGGCAGCCACACACTCACATGCATATAAACATACATATAACCGAAAAATTCCGTTACAAAAGCGTTTTATAAGCAAAAATACATTAAACACACACACACATGCACATGGAGTTACATAGTTTTGGCGAGTAATGAAGATGCTAACAACAGCTTGGACGCTTGCAGGCCACGAGTCAACGTAGAACATGTGTAGCCATTTATGTATACATTGGTATATGTTACTGTATGCGTGCGTCTGTGTGTTGCTGTGTGACCTTAATTGTTTGCCTGTTATTTCTTACAAAAATTTAACAATTTGCCAAATGCATAGCAAAATGTAAAATATAAAGTGAAAAGTGTACAAAACAACAGCAACCAGCAACCAACAACAGCCCTAAAGCATGCAACACAAGTACATACATATGTATGTAATACAGCTGCCGCAAATTGACTTGTCAGAGTTGCAATCAGACAGCAGTTTATCTCGGTTGCACACGCAAGCGCACACACACACACACACATGCAATTTCGTCTATTTCAAGTGTGTTGTGTAGATGGCTGTGTACGCGCATGTAGTTGTAGTGCTTCGCTTAGAAAAAAATATAGAAAAAATTTTAACAAAAGCTGAATTGAAAGCCAAAGCCAACGGGCTGCTTGAACAGTGTACAGACCACAGCTGTCAATTAAAATACCATTTTACGCTAATTGCCGCACAACAACAACGATAGCAATAATGCTTAACATGCCGGCAACAACAATAACAACTATGTTTAACATCAAGGCAACAACAACAAGCACAACAATGTATAAAATGCTTGCAGCGACAACAACAACAATAATGTTTAACATGCTTGCAACAACAACAACAACTATGTATAACAAACCGTCACAACATGCTAGCAACAACAACAATGCTTAACATGCCGGCAACAACAAAAGCAACAATGCTTAACATGGTTGTGACAACAACAGCAATACATTTAATGCAATTTGACGAAACTACAACAATTTGGTTGACCAAAAAAAAAAAACAACAACAAAAATACGCCGCACCAAAGCTGTTATACCCTTCACGTGTGCAATTCTTATAGCATAAAATGTTATAAAAAGATCTTTAAATTGATTTTAAACGTTCAGTTTGTAAGGCAGCTATATGTTACAGTCATCCGATCTGAACAATTTCTTCGGAGATTACAGCGTTGGCACGAGCAACAACACATGCTAAATTTCGTGAAAATATCTTGTAAAGTAAAAAAGTTTTCTATACAAGAACTTGCTTTTAAATGATGCGTTTGTATGGCAGCTATATGCTATAGTGGTACGATCAGACCAATTCCTTCGGAGATTATACCGTTACTTAAAGCAACAATTCGAGCCAATTTTTGTGAAGATATCTCGTCAAATGAAAAAGTTTTCCATACATGAACCTAATTTTGATCGATCAATTTGTACGACAACTATATGCTATAGTAGTCCGATCTGAACGATTTATTCGAACGATATAGCGTTGCCTCGGGTTATAATCTGTGCCGAATTTCGTAAAGATATCTCGTCAAGGGAAGAAGTTTTCTATACAAGAACTTAATTTTGATCGGGCGCTTTGTATGGCAGCTATATGCTATAGCGGTCTGATTTGAACAATTTCTTCGAAGATTGTAGCATTTTCTTTGATAATTATTCATACTAAAATTTGTTACGATCCCTTGTCAAATGAAAAATTTTTCTATACAGAAACATGAATTTGATAGGCCAGTTTGTATGGCAGCTATATGCTAGAGTGATGCAATATCGATGATATTAACAAATGTGCAGTGTCTTAAGAAAAAAAGGCCACGTACAAAATTTCAGACCAATATCTCAAAAACTTCGCGTATATACTACAACCAGACGGTCAAGCGAAATCGACCTAGCTCGGCACGTTGATCATTTATAAATATATTTTCTAAGACTTTCAACGTCTCTATCTGAGCAAACTTAATATACTCGTGCAGGGTATAAAAAACACTTACGCCAACACAGCCAAAACAGCAGCTGCAAAGCATATAGTATACGTGGCATGTATGTATGTGTGTACTTGAAGGTAAAATCTGTGGATAATGCCTTTTTAATATGGACCAGAGCTTAACACTTTAACACAACAACAACAAAATGTGACGTTAATTACACTACACAAAAAAAGTGGCTATAAGAGCCAAAAAGCAAAAAACAACAAAAAAAAATTGTAATTAAATTGAAGAAAGAATAACAAATATGAAATGGAAAGAAAAACGCGCACAAAAGCCACAGACAAAAGTGGGTGTAGAACTCAATGGCACTGCCAGCATATGAACAGCATCCAAACACGCATACAAACACATAAACACGTATATTGAACTCAAGTACCTTCTGTCCACAATAAGTAGTAGAAAAAGTAGCACACAAGTACGTACAACAACAGCAAAGCGAAGACAATAGCATTGTAATATTGCGCAGAAGCAAACAAGCAAATAAATAAATAATCATAAATGGCATCAGAGTAATCGAAAAATGTTATTAAAATTAATATTAATGACTTAAATTGCCGCTCAAATGAGTTGAAGTTGGTCGCAGCAGCCGAGCGCTGAAGTGGGTAAGGCGCTTAAGCGCGGCGCTGAGCGTTGCACAAACGCAGCGGTGGTGAGAGGGCAGTGGCAAGGCGCAAAAACAATATATAAATTGATAATACATCGGTTGTAGACTTAGAAGGTGAAAGGTAGTCAACGCAAGTACTGATGAGCAGCAAGCAGACACAAGAAGTTGCAAGCAAAAGCAGTAAGCGGATGCTGGAGCTTTTTCCAATTGCTGTTGTTGTCTAGTTAACTATGCATAGAAATTTTATGTGCCGCGTGGCTGACTGCTGCATATGTATGTATATATGTCTCATATATGACCTCGCGCTGACCACTACCGGCTACGTTAAGTAGTGAAAAAACGATACAATAAAATTGGTTGCTTAAATTCGCCGCTTGCCGTGGAGCTTTGCGGGCGCAGACTGCCCACAAGTTGCTTATTAATAATAAATTAGCAATAAACTTCACTCGTACAAAACAGTGTTCAAAGAAATATATACATACATATATGATATATATGAATGCGGCTACGCAGACGCGCGATTTGCTGCGGTCCGCCTTAGCGGCCGTCAATAAGTGTGTTCGGCAACTGCGTGCGGCATAAGCGTTACAAATCGCATTAGCGCTGCTTAAGTGAGTCGTTCAAAAATATGTGTAATAAATAAATTAATAATAAGAAGCCTTTTTTCCGCCAAGAAACACTAGAGGCTTCTGAAAGAATGATTTTGGAAATATGGGCGATCTCAGTCAAAATGGTTTGAAAGCAAGCGCTGAACAATAGTAGTTGAAATTTATTTATTAATTTGAAAGAGTAAGCCCAGAAGACTACTCGTACCTAGGAAAAAATATTTAAATTTTTTTATAAAACTGTTCCTTCACTGGAATATTATCTCTCACAATAAAGTCACAAGGAGTTCTGAAGAAAGCATGATTCCTGTGGGAATTTTATGGAATATTATAGCCTTTTGCATTGCTTTCAAACCATTAAACTCTTATTCGTTATCTGCTTCACAAAACTCAAAGTTTTTTTTGGAAAATATAGCAAAGAAAAGTTCGATTCGGTGCTACATCTAGGCGGATATTAAAAGTTTAGCTGAGTCACGCACCATAACTTAATTCAGAAAAACTAATTAATGCCTAAGAACTAATAAGACATTCTTAACACATATTTTCTTGAAAAAATTCTTGAGTATTTCAAAAGAAAACAGAATAAATGTTGAGAATTTAGTGTAAAATTAACTTCGTTTGTATTGCTGGCAAACACTTTAACTATTTTTCGCTCTTATTCGCTTTCACATTTATAATAGTCGACGTTTTTGGGAAAAACATAACAAAGAAAACTTCGAACTTTACCTACATCTAGGCGCATTTTAACATTTTAGCCAAGTCATCTACGATAATATAATTATAAAAAACAAACCAAATGGCGGTATATTAATAAGGCATTCATAATGCACATTTCCTTGAAAAATTTGCGTAAAAGTCTCGAGACGTGCCAAAAAAGCATGACCTCGTTGAGAAATTGATGAATTTCGTTCGGAATTTTCGTTAGGAATTTGAAACTATTATATGTTATCACATTTACAAGAGTCAACGTTTTGTTGTAAATGCAATAAAGTAAAATTTGCATGTTGCCTACAATTAAGCGTATTTTAACATTTTAGCCGAGTCACAAACCATAACATAATAATGAATTATCTCTTGAAATTATTTTTTGTCATAAAAATTCGTTCAATGCAAACATCGACAAAATTTATTTTAAAAAATTAGAGAAAGAGGAGATTCCACAGGGCTTTTATAAAACAAAAAAAAATGTTTTGTCCTACTCTTGCAGCTGATTCTTTAAATAAAATGTTTTTCAATTTCTTCGAGCGTTCTAGGCGAATTTTAATATTTTCTCTGATTCTATACTTATGATTTTTTTCGAAAACAGTCCGCCAAATAAAATGTTTCTGTATATAAAAATATTTATAAAGGGCACCTTCGAGTGTTGCCTACATTTAGGCGCATTTTAATCATTTTCTCATTTTAACCATCGAAATTATAAAAAATTATGTAATAAAATAAGAATCATGCAAATTAAATTGTTCTCTCTATATCAAATATGCAAATATATGACACAAAAACTTAAAACTTTGCCTACATTTGCGTTTTTATCATTTAGCCAAGACACATACCAAAACGTAAAATTAAGTAACAAACTGTATATAAATAAGACTTGTATTTACTATTTTCGTGAAAATAAAACTTTCATAAAAGAGTATCTCTAAAAATATCAGAACTTTTTTCTAAAAAAAAATTTGTTATAAAAAAAAAATACTTTTATTTAAAGAATTTAGCAAAAGTAGGAAAAGTGATAAAAATTATAATTTAGTAAAAGTAGGAAAAAGCGATAAAAATTATAAAAAATAAGTTAATGAAAGAAGTCTCATTCTCTCTACCTCTCTCTCAGAGCTTTATTTACAGTGGACTGACACAAGCAGCATTTTGACAAACTTTTTCATATAATTCCTTCAATTTCATTTTTCATTTTTATATTTTTCTGTATTTCACAAATTTCTAAATTGAAAAAGCGTATTTAGCCCAAGCGCCATTTGCCTGCCATGCCGCCACTAAACCTGCCGCAGCTACTAACAATTCAATTAGGTAACACTGCGACTCGGTACTAATTGCCGTCGCTTTTTATTGCTCTCTTACTCACAGTCATTTGTCGACTTTTGGCACACTTACTCGTTAATAGATAATGCTTGCTATTTATTTCTCATTATGCCACTGTCATTGCGAGTGCATCATTAAGCCGCTGACTGCGTCTGCGGCAGCCAAAACCTGCAAAGGGTAGACAAGCAGTAAAAATGCAATTAGAAAGAATATTGCAATTAAATGACAAATTACCAAATGAATGCGCTAACTCAAAAATAGTAATTACATTTAAATAAATACTTGCAAAAGATGTGGTTACTGACACAGCACACACCACACACCGTATACCGCTGCCAGCGCACTCAACAGCTTTCCACTCACCTACAGGCTACTGCAGCCAACTTCAACTATAATATCGAAGTAGAGAGAGTGAGATAATGCGCAAAAAAATATAATATTAATGAGTTTAGCTTGTCTGCTGTTGCTATTTAGCGCTGCCTGGCGTGTCAATGGCAGCGACTGTCGAAAAAAGGCTGCCAACAACACGCGCACTCGAGGCAGCGCTGTGCTGGCGGGTAATAAACGTCGCAGAGCTAAGCAAAATAGCAAAATGGTAGCAGCGCGATAGCTGAATGTCTATCCAGCAGCGCATTTACCGTATCCTTGTTGATGGCAGGAGCTGTGTGGCTGCGGCTTGCTTAGGCAGTTAGATAAACTTTACTGCCACTTAGTGATGTTTCAATTTCGGCGCATACATTTAGATGCTGTGGTAATTAATCATCATTACTTTACCGAGGATTTTAAGTGGGATTAACTGGCACTACCAACACTGCGCCGGTTAGCTTGCTCAGCACAACCCTACTAGCTGTCTTGAGCAGCATTTAAAGCTGCTGCAAGGTTTTGGATTTAAATATTACACTTTGCCACAAAAATATATATGGCACTGAGCGCTACACTTCCACTAACTTTGTCGGCAGAGCGCTACACACTTGCACTGCTGACTTGCTTAATAGCTGCCATTTTTGGTCAGCGCAAACCGGCAGGAAGTACACCCACCTATATCTATCCATACATTTATCATTTCATCAATCAACTGTGTAGAAAAAATATAAGCTATAACTGTTAATGGTCTAAATTTGGCAGTCTCATTAGAAGTTGCAAGCGCAAAAATAAGAAAATGATTTTTTTAGGCTGCGAAACCAGCTATTTTGCTAGAAATAAGTGCGAGCAAATAAAAAATATTATTTTAAAAAGTTGTCAGAAAGTTGCTGTGTTGTCTGTCTTGTAACCTTATGCTTTCTTACTGACGCTACTTGCAGCCGAAAAAAGTTCTCAAAGTCATTCAAAATACCATTAATCGTTTTGACCGCTTGCCGTAGAAGCCATTTATCTTTAAGTGCGGCAAAAATAGACTCAACAAATGCCCAAAACTTTATAAATCGCGGCTTTATAATCGCGACATATTGCTGGCGCTGGCGCTGGCGCTGGCGCTGTCACTTTAACAGCAGCCAATATGCGCTCATTTACTGCCAATAGCAGTGCCATGTGGCCAAGCAAAAGGAGATAGTATGAGAGAGAGCGAGAGAGCTAGAAAAAGTGAGCGCGCGCCACTCCATATGTCAAATGCCATAAGCAACGCATTCATGAAATATTAGCAAAAGTTTAGTATAACTTGAACAAATCCACTTTTGGGTAATTTAAGGTTAAACTGTGAGGGGTAGAGTCCCTTTATACACAGCTAGCTGGTGCTGGTCCAAAACTAAGTTCTTATCAATTTTATGCGCTTGTCACTTTCTTTCCTTTTCCTTTCTTTTTTTTTTTTGTATCCTGCCTGCCAAACAGACAGCAAA
This sequence comes from Bactrocera tryoni, assembly GCF_016617805.1. Classification (NCBI taxonomy): domain Eukaryota; kingdom Metazoa; phylum Arthropoda; class Insecta; order Diptera; family Tephritidae; genus Bactrocera; species Bactrocera tryoni. Next base: position 74,103,047 of record NC_052503.1, read on the forward strand.
GTATGAATGTCGAAAACAAACGCAGCTGAACTGCCACCAGCCTACACATAAATCTCATAAATGTCCGTCATATTTAATGTTGAATATTTTTTTCTGGCACTTATGTAAGCTTGTAAGTCAGACACAGCCTGTCTGATTTTCCTATTAGTTGGCGGCAGCGTTAATAGATTCTTTGCTAAGCGCCGGTATTTGCGCTCTCTTGGATTGCTTCCTGCCACAACTAATATATTTTTATTGGTCGCTTGGCATGTTTGATGTGTCAGAAGTAGGTATGTACTATATATTATATAAAAAGAAAAAAATATTTACTTATAAATAGCTTTAGCTGCCATGCGGTCAGCTGACTTGCTGCCGCACAACTTGAGTTATGACCAAAGCTGACATTTCATTAGAAGGTATTATGTGGCATTTGCCAGACGCAAAGCATTTATAGGCATTATACGCCAGCCGACATTTGTTTCACGCGAGCCTCTTCATGAACTTGGCTATACTATATGCTGCGCATATTTATTTAGTTTTTTTTTTGGCTTGCCGCCCCAAACCTATTGTTAGCCCAAAATTTCATTCATTTGCTGCTGATTTTTTCGAACCACTTGCCACACACTCCATTTCGGTGGCACTCACTCGCACTAGCGCTGTCAAAAACAATTTTTGCACACATCCAATACAAGCAGCTTAACTTTTTCCCCCCATTATTACATATGTACACCATAAAACTACAACAATAGCAAGCTGCTTTGCTAAATTTACTTTTGCTGACTCAAGCTGCTGCGTCTAATAAGTTTTGCAAGTACTTTTAATAGGATAAGCAAATAATTTACTCGATATAGTAATAGAATAGAACTGTATTCAATTTATCGAAAAATGTAAGCTTTATGGAGTTATTAGAATTATGGCAAATTTTTGGCATACTTTCATAGTTTTGCGCTTCATTGAGCTCATTGGCTTAAAATAATAGATTTTTCTCTAAGGAAATATGTATCTCATAGCCGTTCAATTATCCAAAGCTCAAATTAAAGATAAAAAGCTTCTTAGACTCAAAGAAAAATAATAAAGCATATTTAATAACGTCTCATAGATATCTGTAGCATCCATAATAATATATGGATATGATATTAACTAACTCAATCATCCAAAAATATTCGATCATGTGGCCCTTCGAAGTGTTTCGATACCATCATAAGTCTATAATATTAGACCTTTGAGTATCTCAAACTATACTCAGTTATTCTACTATTATAAGAACGGAGAGCAACCAACTGTTATATATTGGCCAAAACGGCTTGACTAACTCAATAATCTCATCTAAAGATTTTATGACATACAAGCCTTATCGAAATGGTCCCCCTAAATGCCTAGGTCCGTTGCTATACAGATCACACTACTCTGAACTTAATCCTTATGAATGTGTGGTATCGAAACAACATCAAAGATCTGTATTTTTAAACCTTTGAGTATCTCAAAACACTCTCAGATATACTTCTAAGGTAATTAGTTGATCTGATACTGTTCTATATTAAGAAATTAATATACCTTTTTATCAGCTTATTAAAATTACTTATGATAAGGAGTCTCATATGCTCTATAATACCGATTTTTATCAGAATATTAGACGTCTTATGAATTATCTTTTAAGCTTCTTTCGTATATGAACTATTCGGTCATAATTTGTGTGATTAGTTTACAAAAATTTAATCGCAAGCAAACGGCACATTTTTCTGCTACTAAAAGGAAGCATGAGTAAAGAAACTTGGCTACATAGCTTCTACATTAGCATATTGTGCACTTTTCTGTTACGAGTATAAAGGTATGAGCAGAGAAAACTGACAACAGAGCTTCCACAACAGCATTCACAAAACCTTAATTGTGGAACTAAGCAAATTCTTCTGCTATGAATATAAAATACAACGTTGCTTTTGTAATGGCTTTACTAAACTCTGAGCTGTTTAACACATTGTTTTGCTACGAATATAACAGTAAAATAGCAGAAAAATGGTAACATAGCTGGGATAGCATTGCACAAACTATCAGCTGTGTAACCATAGCATCTGTTATGAACATTAAAATAAGAACGGAGAAAAATGGCATTAAAGCTTTTACGATAGCATTGCCAAACTCTTGACTATAAAATTAAGAAAGCAGAAAAATTACAACTAAGCTTTCACAAAAGCATTGTCAAACTCTTAGCTGTCGAACCATAGCGCATACTTCTGTTATGAGTATAAAAGCAAGAGTGCTGAAAATTGGCAACAGAGCTTCTACGACTCTATCTCTATGCAAATTTTTTTTAAGAGGAAAAATTATTATATTTTTATATACGCTAAGGAAAAAAAACTTCATATGCAGCTTACTAAAATTAACAAAAATAATATAACAATAGCGCTAAATTATAATAACACCATGTTTACACTGTGATAAATATGACAAAATGCTGAAATATGATTTGTTTGCAGCAAACATGCCATTATATAAACTTTTGACTGACAAACCAGATATTGTCAATAGTAAATGCAAGCTTTATAGCGCATTATAAATACCTAAAATAGCTTTACTAGCATCATTTGCCAACTAATCACCAAATCATAAACGAATCACAAATGGTTTTCCTGTTATGCACTCGCTTCACTCTTCCCAAATATTTTCACTTATTAGCTATGCATTTTATGCGACCAACAAACAATTCATTAACAACACTTTAAGCTAGTTTACGATGCCTATTACGCAAGCGCAACAACAATAACGAAAATATCGGGCATTAAAGCGCATAAATATGCATTTCTGTATATTTATTTAGCCATAATTGCATATCAAATCACAAGTTAGTAATATGCAGCAAGCATGTACCGTTGTTACGTGCTTACAAATGAGCCGCTGCCACACAAAAACAGCCATAAACATATGCATTTTCACACCTCAAACTAATATGCGTTTTGGCACCTGCTAGCGCTGCATGGCGGAGTGAAAGCGTGAGCGTGCGGCGCATCCACAAGCCACATGCTGCCAGCCGCGCCCGTCACTCACACACGCGGCGCCTAAGCTGGCTATTGTTCAGCAAAGCGCTGGCATGCTGCATAAAGCCAAATTAATGACAACAAACCATAAACGTTGTTTTTGTATCTGCTTACATAAAAAAAAACGACAATGGCGCAGGCGAACAAAGATTTCAAATTACGCCGGCAGTTAGTATGCAGCCGCTGCTGTCATATCAAATAGCAATATTAACAGATTTAAATATTTTGTTTGGCTGATTAGTAAATTTCGCTGACAGGCGCGTTACAAATTGGGGGAAAAAATATGAAAGTAGTGAAGAGGAGCGGCGGAAATGCCAGCGCATGCAAATGAAATGAAGGGAAATGTGTATGGTTGCATTGTTTAGAGTGATGTTTGTTGTTTGTTGTTGTTAGCGTTGAATGCAACAATATTAAAATTTGATCACCTCATTTAAAAGCGATTTGGACAAATATGCGGCAAACAATGCAGTCAGCCAAATTTATGACAATGAAAGTTTACGTGTATTTTTTTTTATGTATAAATGATGGTAATGATACAATATATATATGTATATATAAATCAAAATCTAAACTGTGCGCACAGAACGCCGCAGCCTTGAAGCGCCTGACCGCCGCACCATCAGCAAGCCTTCACCACCAACAACGCCGCAAGTGTTGTCAGCGCACATGACAGCTGACAGCTGACAGTTTACAGTCGTATATTGTTGTACGCCGCGTTATGTTGCATATGCAACGCGCTAATTAAGCTAGATACAATGCAGCGGTGAAAAGCGCAGACACGCGGTAACATGCACCAATCAAGCACACACATTAATAAAATATATATTTCTCTGCATTATAACAAACTAACTATGAAATGTGATCAGCTACGAATTGCTTGCAGCGTCGCTATCACATGTAAGCGTTGCATTTCATTTAAATCAGCTAAAAATCGGAATTATCAAATCTATAGAAATTTAGCTTGACAAGGGCGTATGGGCGCTGGGTCATTAGATAGCTGTGTAACTTTCTCAAACGTGTTGTTGATTTCAATGGCATAACTTAGACATTTATTGCTGAGTGCAACAGCGGTGGGAAAGTAGTTGACAGCATGCAACATATCAAAGCATAATTTATTATGTTTATTAGGCAACAATAGTCTATCTGTAGTTCGCTGACTGTAGTTTCAACTGTCCCTCTGCGATTTTTTCATAAATCTTGCATTGATTATGTTCGCTTTCGTTTTTGTTGCCATAACTTTTGGTGGGTATTGGTTACAAAAATAATTAATAACTTAGAGCAGTAAAGTAATGTTAGCGCTCAGTTATAAATAATAATTTTAAAAGTATGCGAAAATTGTAAATCAAATGCAAAATATTTAATTATTTAAAAATATTTATTTTGTCACCTTCAAAGTAATTCCCAACGGATATACGTATAATACACTTATGAAAACGATTTTTTCAGTCCTCAAAACACTTTCCATTTGGACTCTATGGCCTTCAGCACTTTCAGTGAATTTGGTTTTATCTCTTTCATCGACTGTAAACGGCTTCCTTGGAGCGGCAATTTCAGTTTGAGGAATAAGGAAAAATCACACGGAGCCACATCTGGTGAATATGGTGATTGAACGATGGTATTCAATGCGTTTTTGGCTTTAAATTCGGTCACAATCGTGGTTCGATGCATTGGTGCATTATCGTGAAGTAAAAACCATGAATTGTTCTTCTACAATTCCGGCCGCTTTCGACGGATGTTTTCAGGCAAACACCTTAACATGATCAAATAGATTTCTTGTTGACCGCCTAGCCCTCCGGAATAATTGCATGATGCACCAAACCACGAATATCGAAAAAAATAATGAGCATCAACTTGATTTTTGAGCGGCTTTGGCGTGGTGTTTTGGGTTTCGGCTCGTTTTTTTGCCACCAATCCGATGCTTGTATACTTGTTTGTCAAAATCATAAACCCATGTCTCATCGGCAGATATAGTGCTCTTCATGAATGTGGAATGGGAATGCGCACGATCAAGCATGTCCAAAATTATCTATTTACGGCATTTTTTGGAAGAAATTTAACTTTAACGAAACGAGCAAAAGAACGCGTTTCATACCCAAATTAACCATCAAAAATTTGAACAAACTCGCGAAAGATATCGAGCTCTGTTGCGATCACCCTAGCACTTGCCATAGAACTTTCAAGCATAATATCCTACACTTTTTTTAATATTTTCGTCAGATGAAGAGGTCGTCCAGAACGCTTTACTGTTACAATTCTTATAGCATAAAAGCTATAAAAATAATTCTATATCGATTTTTTACGATTAGTTTGTATGGCAGATAGATGTTTTAGCGGTCCGAGCTGAACATTTTCTTCACAGATTATAGCGTTGCTTTGAGAGATAAGCTATGCCAAATTTCGTGAAGATATCTCGTTAAAAAACAAGATTTCTATAGAAGCACCAGATTTTTTTCGTTCATTTGGTATGGCAGTTATATGCTGTAGTGCTGCGATCTGAACAGTTTCTTTTTAGATTGTAGCGTTGCTTCGAGAGATAAGCTATGCCAAATTTCGTGAAGATATCTCGTCAAATAAAAAAGTTTTCCCTACAAGGATTTCAGTCTGATGGGTCAGTTTGTATGGAAGCTATATGCTATAGTAGTGCGGGGGTTTTGACATATGGACAGCTTCTTAAGGAAAAAAATATATGAGCGAAATTTTAGATAGATTTCTCGCAAATTAAGTTGCTAATTAACGTACATACTGACAGATAGACAGGCAGATTTGGCTATATTAACTCAGCTCGTCAGGCTGATCATTTATTTACATATATGATATATATATTTAATAGGGTATTTGAGGTTCTTTGCTGTGTTACAAACTTCGCAGAAAACTTAATATACCCTATTCAAGGCATAAAAATTGTTAAATGCAAATATTTGCACTGAAGAGCCAAAATATTTGGAGCATAAATTAACAAAAAAAATTCAAAAAAATGTATGTTCTAATTTTTATTAAAAAATATGGAATATATCCTCATAAAAATTGTTATATACAACTATTAAACGAATTTGACTTATTAAATATACTAAAAATTGCCCATGTTGCCTTAACTACCTCCGACAAATATAAATATAAAAAAAATCTCATATAAATCATATCTCTCTTCTTTTCCTTTCCAGGTGAGTAATGCCACAGTGCAATTTAAGAAATCCAATTCCATTTGTACAGGTAATTGCAACATATGTAAATGTAAGTCCTTAACTGCCGCCGCACAAAAAGTGCGCGCGCACAATTTTCAACTCACACAAAATAAAGTAAATTGCCAACTTGGTTTAATGAAAGCCAACGCAGCGCACGGACAGGCAGTCAGCCAATTTACATGTCCACCTACGCGGTGACCAAATTAAGCGCGCCACGCCGGTAGCAATGGCAAATGCAAAACTGCAACATCAGTCAAGCAAGCAAACAACAGCAACAACAATATCAATAAGCATAACAGAGTTAAGCGCGCGCTTGTTGCATGCGCGGCTAATGCAACGGCAACTGCAGGCACGTGCGTTTTTTCTTTTTGCCACAGATGTATGCAAACAGATAAAGAATATAATGAGTTGCGGCGGCTTTTGAGGCAGGCGGACAGCACAATGAGCCGGACTTGAATGCGCGCCAGCAGAAATGAGAGTAAGCGAAAAGCAGTTAAATTTCAGCAACGAAAGAATAATTACAATAAAATAAACAAAATTGTTGCATGCAACATGCGTGTTGTTTGTAGGCTGGCTGTGTGCGCAACTTAATGCCGTAATAATAAACAAACTCGCATGGCGGTGTGGCAAGCGCATGTTGTGCTTTAATATTTATTATTTTTGCTTGCAACAACTCACATATATTTTGAGGCAATTTCGCTGCGCGCAAAGTCACGGCCATTCGCTGCTGTTGTGGCATACACTTTGTTGTTGCTGTACTGCCTCGCAATGAACGCGTAATATTTAAAATTCCTTTATATTTTCGTTGATAGTTTATTATTATAGTATTCATGTGTGTGCGTATGTGTGTGTGTATGTACGCAATCACACGTTGTGTATGTGCAATCGCAGTTATTGTTGCTGCTGTCGCCGCAAGCCGAAGGTGAGCTCAACTTCTCAGCATAAATTGCGCCCACTGCGAACGACATGCCACAAGGACAGGCAAAAAGCGAGCGCGCGTCTCCAGCACATACATACATATGCGCGCCGAGTTAGGCACTTGCAAGTCAGAGCAGACCGCAGCACAAAAACACAGTGCTGCACGTGTGTTGGCGTTTGCTACTTGCGGCAGCGCGTCGGTGGTGGCACGTACCTCAGCAAACAATGTAATCAAAAAATCGGCGACATACGAAGTACGCGCCGCGCACGACTCAACCGCAGCAACTTTCTTTAATGCCGCTTGTTATTGCTTTTTTGTCTTCGCCTTGCAACAGTTTGTTACACTTGCAATCAGCAGCCAAGCAGCGCCAGCATACCCGGCTGCCCCGCGCACAACACACGCTGCCCCAAAAACTGACGTGCGATGTGGCAACACAAGTAAGTTTCAGTGTATGCATGCAAATCGTAGCGTCGCTTCCGCGTGGGGGGCAACTGTGTCTGCAATTTCCTGCCACTTGCCTTCACCTTCGACGGCGTCGTCTTTGCAACTGTGTAGCACTCAGCGCGTCTGCATCAGCGCATGCGGATTGTGCCGCAATCGCATGTTTTGCATGCGGTAAGCGTGTGCCACAATGCCGCGCGCACATTTCGTTGGCTTATCTCAGCGCAGTTATACGCGGCTACATTGCTACACTTTAATTTATTGTTTCTGTCTGCGCGCCGTACGCGCGGCACATTCGCGCCCACCACTCCACCGCTGGCGCGTCGTCGCCATGCTCTGCCTGTCTGCCACACTGTCGCGTCGCATTGAGTCGCGTTTTGTGCGACTTGATTGTCGCGCATTCCTTCTTCCACCACCTACACACACGTAGTGAACTGTCTTTCGCCAGCGCAGCTTTGTTATCGTTTTGCTTTGCTGCAATCCTTCTGCGCTGTGGCATTGTGCTTTGCACTCGTTTAACATGCAAATTTTCTGATTTCGTATATTTTCGGGCGTTTTTCGTTCTTTAATGAATGCGCTTACACATTGCTCGGCGGCCAATTGTTGCGCGGCGACTTGCATTGTTGTTTTGCTGTTGCAGTGTCATGCATTATTGCCAGTGATTGTCAGTGTTGCCGCCGGTTATTATTGTTATTAACTTCACTCTACTGCTGCGCGTCGATTATGTGTATATATAGCGCTGTAATTTTTCTGTGTGCGTGTAGTTGTATGTATGTGTGTGTACCGCGCGCTCCAGCTAATTTAGCATACAATGCGCTTCAACTTCGGCGACGCTCACGCCATTTGTATACATATATTAAGATAAAGCATAACCGCCCGCAACTTTGCCAACTCACACTTCGTCTACTAGGCTGCAGTTGTGCTCAGCGCTTGCCTAGAAACTCACGCCACCATTTCTATATTCATATTCTTATAAACACATATACGCGCGCACAGGCTTAACATTGCCTTTGCTGCCTTCAACTTGCTTACACGCGCATCGCATCCACTGTCGCATTTCAATGGATTAAATGAAGTTGCAGCGATTAAACTCGTTTACTCCGACGCGTATGCAACGTAGCTATGCCCAGCGGCAAGGCGGCAGCTCTGCCTATTACTTACTTATAAGCAATCAAGGACAGCCTTGATGTGGGAGTTGCGATAATGGCGCAGTGCTGCGTGTAAACTGCTTACTTGGCCGCCAGCTGCCATAAGCCGCTGTGTGTTGCACGTTAAACGTTAAGTGTGCTAATAAAATAATCGCTTTCATTGCGATAAGTAACTGCACATGCGGCATGTATGTGCATGTGTGGCCAAGTAGATAGCAACGCCTTGCAGCAGCAGCAAATTTATGCTTTATTCATATGGCACACACTAGCGCTTGCCAGCAGCGTCAGTCTGCTGCTTGTAGGTGAAAGCTGTTTAATTTTTATTTTCATAGGATGTAGCGTTCTCTGACATGATTTACGTTTATTGGCAATCAAGGCGCATAACTCAAGTGAATTGTTGCACAAAGGCGGCTATGCGCTGGCAGTGCATGAACTTCAAGTGCCTCTAAATGCACACAATTTGATAGTCAGTCAGCGCGCGCTTTACTGCCTCGGCGGCGCGCACTCATTATGTTGAGATAAAGTTGGAAAATTTAATGGCTTCGTAAAAGCCAAAATCGCCAGCAATAATTTTTTATATTTCTTTTATTTTTTTTTATATTTTTTTACTTTTTTTATATTTTTCTATTTTTTATTTTAGTTTTCATTGCACAGCGCTTCAAGCCAGCCCGCTTTCATGGCTGCCACCCACGCATAAACTAACTGTGCTTTGCATAAACTCACATGCCGCGCTGCCCACATATCCTGCGCGCTGCTATTTGCCCGCGCATTTCATGGCATGACTCATGTTTTTGCTGTGTGCAACACCTACAACTATTACAACACACCAAAAAAATAAAAAAAAAATTAGAAAATTAAAAAAGTAAAAAAAAATGCAATGCAATTTTGCTGGCTATGACTTAGTTTGCAGTTTATGTGCCCACAACTGCTACAAATCACTTCAGTGTGGCGGCAGTGCTGCAAACGTGCTTGCCAAATACCAAGCCAGCGCTGCTTTCTTGTTGCTGTCGACCAATGCCTTCGCCTTTGCACTATTTCTGATTGCCTGCGCCGCCACTAAATCCTCTGAATGCTTCCTCTTTTTATGTGCCACAACTACACTTCAAGCGCATTTCAATAGTTGCTCCTTGCCCAAGCACATGTTTGGCATATGAAAATGGCTATCGTCTGCATTCATCACTCTACGCCATGCACTTAAGCGCTCAGCGCCGTCTGCGCTACGTGTATTTGCCTAGCAGTCTTCGCTGCGAGCTAAAACTCCTTGCCAGTCATTTAATCAATTCAAGCAGTCGTCCGTTTGTCCGTCCGTCCATCCACTCAAGCATTCAGCCCTGCACTCAGCTGCTCCTCGCAATCTTAACTTGCCCACTTACGCCACTCGAGTGCCACTTTATTAAGGTAAAATTTTTAATTTGTCTTAGCTCCACTATGCACCACTTCTTTTACTTACACCACTTGCCGCAAGTCATGCGCGCTTGCTGCCGCCATGTGTGTGTGGGCGTACACCGCCACTTCACTGCCATTTTACCTATGCAGCGTGCTGCTACGCTGCCTTATCGCTCGTAATTTGCTTGCTGCCTTATTTCTTTTTCGTTTTTTTTTCGTTTCCTTCTTACTTGCCGCTTGCTTATTTACATCCTGCGTGCCCGCTTCGATTCTTTTTTGCATTTACTTTGTTGTTATTTCATTTGTTTGTATTTAACAAATGCGATTTCCTTTAATTGTTCTTAATTAATTGCTTAAGTTTGTATGCGATTAGCGGTTAAGTAGCCGGTTAGTTTGCGGTGCGCGCCCTCGTGCTGCTTGGACCGAGCAGCAGGCCACTCGCGCCACTTAAAAATGCAAATGAATTCCACTTTGTGATTTGCAAATCAGTTAAGCTTTGCTTGCTGCACGCTTATGCGGGTGTGGCAGCTGTACGGAGCTGAGCTATACTATGTTAGACCATACTTTACTGTACTATACTATACTGAGTTATACTGTTTTGTATGTGTGCGTGTGCTTAAGCGCACTTTAAGTACCTAGTATTGGCCGCAAGCGGTGACCGCGCTCTTAACTACAAGTTTTTCTTTTAATTATTGCGCATTTATGCTTTTCACCTTTTCGCCGTGCGCGCTTGGCGACTGCGCGTCCGGCTACATAACAAACTCACTAAGGCAGCTTAACGCTCGACAAAGGTATACTATATATACTCAATTTTACATAAAAAGTATATATCTTACTTGATTTCACATCAACGCGCAGCTAGCTATGTCTACTCAGTTATATACACCCCTACAAAATATTGCCTAGCGCTTCTTCTCTCTTTGTTGCCCGCGCGCTTACCGCGTTTAGCTCACGCGTGCGCTCTACTTTTTCCCTTAAATATATTTACTGTTTATTTGCAATTAATATGCGCTCATGCAATTTAATATTATTTCATTTTGACACAGACGCACTGCGCCTAGTCCATTGCATTTGCCGCTCTTGCAATAATTATGCTACATATCACTGTATGTATATTTAAGCAGCGCTGTCGCATATAATTTATATAATCATAACACATTTATGTTATTAATGCATGTAACTGTTTATCGAAATCCAATTATGTTGGCTTATAACACATTTAACGTGTTGATTTTGTTGTCAATATTGTCATTGCTTGCGCACATGAATAAATATTAATTGGAAAATCCATTGAACCCTTCAAAATATAGATGCTCCAATTTTGATAATGTGCACAATTTACTGCCGTACAAATACACATGTGTATTTTAAATTAATAAATTGTGAATTGATTAAAATTTACACATTGACTTATGAACTTGTGTAAGCTTGCGTTTGTATGTGGATAAATGCGTTCGAGTTTTTCAGGTAATATTTTGGAATGTGTCAGAAAGAGACTGGCTGGCGAATTTTGAGCCAAAACTTGGCGTTCTAATAGTATATTTGCACAAATTTTACGTAAATAAAATTTTACCTAAAATAGTATAATGAATTTGTAAGGGTACTGCGTTCGTTTTCTCCCGTAATATATTCATATTTTCAGAACAAAATTTCTTTGTCATCACTTACTAATGATTCACTATCCAGAATTATGCCTAAATTTGGTAGATATACTTCAGCAAGGAACTATAAATGGCATGGCGATAATAATGCGTTCGTCTAATGTTGTAATAAAAATAAAGTTAGCAAATGTGTGGACATTTTTTTAAACTTTGCAGCTTACTACGGTTTCTAAGTATACTATTCAGCATTTTTAGTGCTGCGATTGCCATGAAAAAACAAAAGCGCTCAAATGAGAAGAAGCGCGTTCGAGTTTTCGTTGTAATAGTCTGTAATGTGTCGTACAGTAACTGACTGAGTGAATCAACTTAAAACTTTGTATGCAAATAGAATATCTACAGTAATTAAAGCAGCAGTTATCATTTAAAATGGTATAATGCATTTTTAGGTGTACTGCGCTCGCTTTCAAATGTAATATTTTAACATTTTCACGACAATTTTTAATTTTTAACATTTTGTTTGAACTCACTCTCCAGAATAATGCTTAAATTTGAGCCCAGTACTCCAAATTGTACTGAAAATTGCTTTAGCGGTCACTATGCGTTCGTAAAATGATGTAATAAAATAAACGAGGTAACTTTTTTAAAACTGTGTAGCTTAATACAGTTTCTAACCGCAATACTAAGCACTTTTTGTTGGTTATTTCTAATTTATAGGTTACCTAACGCGTTAGTAATTGATTTAGTGACCATAATGCGTTTGAAAATTTTTATAATAAATATAAAGTCAGGTTAGATTAGTCTGGTAGGCCAATAAGCCACGCATATACCAGTTTTAGTCCTTTGCGATACCAGATGGAGTTCAGTTGCTAAGTCCGTGAGGAGTAATCATTTAGGATGCCTGCGCTTAATGCGAATTTCAACAGACTCTGCGGCCTCACAATTGATACCTCTCCAGTGTATCATACCGTTCGGACACCAGATGCTTAGAGCATAGTCTTGCCAATGCGGGACAAGTTAGTAAATATGCCCGACTTTTTCCTAACTGTCAAGCGCCATAAACTTTGTAACTGCCATTTCAAGATTTTGGGTGCTCGAAATTTATAGGTGAAATAATGTGATTGGAAAAGTTTTGAAAATTTTTATTAAAAATCTTTTTAGATTTTTTTGATTCCCAAACGCTTTATTTCGCTAAAAAATACTCAACACACGTCTATCATTGCATTTTGTAAAATATTTCACGGACTTTGCAATATTTCAGAAAATTTTCAAAAAATAATATAATGATAATGCGTTCGTAAGTTTATGTAATGCAAAAAATACAGCAAACAATTTGAAAAAAAAAATCAATAATCACAACTTATATAATATTTGCAACTTTTGCACTACTAACACACAACTCCAGCTTCAACAATACACACCGCATCCTGCCTACTCCGACTGCTGCTTTATGTACGTCCAATCCCCCAACTCCTATTCCAATTCTTGCCCCACACATACGCAGATTTTTTGCGCTTCAGCAGCCAGCCAGCAGCTGCTCCCAACAACACATGTATTTGCGCCAGCGACCACGACAGCTGCTGTAGCTTGGTCTCTAGAGCATTTGTCCAACCGCCGGACGATCAATATTTGCCACAAAAAAGTTGCCAAACTGAAAACAAAATTAATTGAACTAACCCAAAAAAAAAAAAAAATAGTTCCAAAAATAAATCGCCACTACTTTCGGGCTATTGCCAGTCAGCGCCTTTACTCAGCGCCCAGCAGCCGTTCGCCTCAGCTGGCTGTGCGCACAATGAGCGCATTCAATGATTTTTCCGGCTTGCGCTTTCGGGTAAATGTTGGCCGCAACAAGCCCTTGGGGACGTGACACAGTAAAGAATTCAATTTCCTGCAAAATAAATTGTGCACAACAAAATAAAAAGATGCGAAGTTTACATTTTGTGCAAAACTAAAAATTATGTTATGCACTGAAGTAAAAAATGAGAAATTTCTATTATTATTAACATTGCGGTCAGCTGCGGCGTTTAGGTTTCGGGGCACACGACAGCACAGTGTTGCTAAGAGATTTCTTGAGAAAAGCAAAGCGGGAGCATGATTGTTGACTTACATTAATTTGAGAAAACTGTGCGACGAAGCTTGTGAGCTTAAAGTCAGCAGGCGGTGAGAGGTGAAAATGCAGTGTTGGCAAAAATCAACTTTGTAGGTGTGCTGGAATACAGAGTGTTGTACGGAAAACACAAATGGCGTTGAAACATAAAGCTTTCAATAGTTAAAGTTGCTGAAAATGATAGTGGTGAGTTGTGAAAACTGAAGTTCGCAAAATTGTCAGTATTGGTAAAAGCTATTTTAGACAATATAAGGAAAGCAACTTATTGCTGGAAGGTTTTTAGGCATTCCTTGTGGCATTTATTGAAAATGGAGTCTTTTTAGACATTCCTTGTGGCATGTACTGAGAAAATGATGAGAGATCTATAAAATTAAATCGTTTATCGATTAATTTAATTTTAATTAAATCGTTTATCGATTCTAAAATTTTTCGAATTTTTATTATAGTCTTTGAATTTTTACCTCTTTCGGTACATATGATAAGAAAAAGTTCAGCGATTTATAACAAATATCGATTAATGTGGCGATCGATTCCAAAAGTTATCGATTTTTTTTAATATTGTTTTTAAATTGTTAACGATTTTCGATAGACAAAATGAAAAAATATCAGTGATTTATAACATTTATCGATTAAAATGCCTATCGATTATAAAATTTATTGATTTAATATTGCCTTCAAATTGTTTTAACGCGTCTCGGTATATACATATATATATATGTATGTATATTAAGAAATTTTTCAATGATTTAAGAAATATTCGACTAAAACTGATATCGAATAAAAAAGTATCGATTTTTTCAATAGTTGTAATCGAGCTTCAGAATTCTTCACAACAAGTTCGCAAATGAAAGCGGAAATTGAATTTCGTAAAATTTTCAGCGATCTATAACAATTATCGATTAATGAGGTTATCGCTTCCAAAGGTTATCGATTTTTTTAATATCGCCCATAAAATGCAAATTTATTTCGGTACATATTGTATGTATGTATGTATAATAATATACTAGTATAAAGGAAATTTCACTAATGTATAACGATTACCGATAAATGTGGTTATCGATTATTTTTAATATTACACTCAATTTGGTTACGCGTTTCAAGGCATATATTAAGAAAAATTTTAATAATATATAAAATGTATCGATTAAAGTGGTTATCGATTATAAAATGTATCGATTTTTTACTATTGTTCTTAAATTTTTGAAGGGTATTGGTACATGTAATATAAATAATATCTGTACATGTAATAAGAAAAATGTCTGTAATCTGTAACTGTTATCGATAAAAGTGGTTATCGATCATAAAATGTATGGATCTTTTTAAGATCACTTCTGAATTTCAATGAGTTTCAGTATTCATGTACTTTTAGCAGTTATTCACTTGAAAGCTGAAAGCTTGAACTTTCTATGCCTTTCTATGAAATGCTCTCTGCCACTAAGATTTTCAAAAGTTCTCCTACAGTCTCTAAGCGCAAATTCTTTCTCAGTAATCAAGCATTGCAGCAAAGTAGGCGCAGCTACGTGGACTCTCCACAAGGGACATTGTTAACAATGAAATACGCCACTTCAACTAGTGAAACTTTCTTTCGCTACTTCACCTTCTTTCATCTTAGCAACCGGTCATTGCGGTCCGCTCAACAATTACTCTTAACATGTTCTTGTTGCTCATGCATATTTATTGCACTTCTTCAACACATAATGTGTCGGCAATACATATTAATGGCAATTTGCATTTAAAAATTGCGCAAAGTAAATTTTGCCTGCGCGTCAAATGAGCGCTGCTCTCTACGCCGTAACTTGCGCGGCGAAACAATGCTGTGCAAA
This sequence comes from Bactrocera tryoni, assembly GCF_016617805.1. Classification (NCBI taxonomy): domain Eukaryota; kingdom Metazoa; phylum Arthropoda; class Insecta; order Diptera; family Tephritidae; genus Bactrocera; species Bactrocera tryoni. The sequence goes on from NC_052503.1 coordinate 74,118,662, forward strand.
TGCAACCTTGTAACACTTGCCTAACTACAACACTACAACTTAATGGCGTTACTATAAAAACGCGCATGCATGTTGCGTGCTTATTTTGTGGCAAAGTTGTGTGCGTGTGCGTGTATATGTGCGGCAGAAGTAATATGCGCATTTTATAGGCGTTTTTAGTTGTTTAATCGATGTTTGCGCTGCGCCTTGTATTGTTTTTCACATTTTCCGCTAAAGTGATTACTTTTATGGCGCACTGTACATGCTTTAATGACGTGACCTTGCCAAGTTTCAGCTGCAAATATCTTGCTTGAGGACGCCTTTGCTTGTGTTCGAATGCTCGGTTGTGGGTGCATCATGTAAACTATGTTTTTTTAGCTGCTTTTGTGGCATGCAACACTCAATAAAATAAAAGTTTTTAATTAAACGGCAGCGCTTACGCTTACCAAATGCAACTCGGCGCATATGTTGCTGGAAACAAAGCGCAATGAGCTCAAGGTTGCTGGTGGAAAAGTGAAAAGTTTTCGGGAGCTCAAAGAAAATGAAAATCCGGGCGCTAGTTTTATTACTTTTTTTTGTGTTTTTGAATGGAAAAAGCAGTCTCTTTGTAAATATGGGAAATTTTAATTTTAATAATGTTTTTCAATTAATATGGGGTCTGCTCAGTAAATTTCTTAAACATTCTTCTTACTATATTTCCGGCTTTTTAAATTTAATTTGCATAATTTATGTCCTTATATTTAAAGCAACCATCTTTTGCTGCTCTTGAAACTCAAAAAAAAAAAGTATTATATATTTTCTTTATTCCTGAATATTTTTTTGCTCTTCAGTTTAAAAAAAACTGCATTTCGTCACCTCAAATGCAAAATAATGTAACATCACTTTTCAAAAGTTTACAGGCGAAAGAAAAACGATACAATAGAAACCACTCATATTGAAACAAAATTTTAGTTTTGGTTAGCAAATGGTTATGCAATGGTTATATATTGGTTATATCTGAGAGAGAAAGCTCAAAATTTTAAACATACAAACATATACATACATATGTAATATGATGTAGTGAATCGACATAATAGAAACCACTCATATTGAAATAAAATGTGAGTTTTGGTTATAAAATGGTTATCTATTAGTTATATATTGGTTATATATTAGTTATATAGTGGTTATTTCTAATAGCGGAAGCTTAAATTTGCAGCATACATATACATACATATGTAATACGATGTGGTGATTCGTAAGCAATAAAAAAATCAATTTCGATTTTTTGGTGATTTGTTTTGCAGTTTAGGTGACGAGTTGTAGCACCTGTGCTGCAAAAAAAAATTTTTCTTTGATATTTTCTAATATTTTCTTTGATATTTTTTTAATTTTTGAAACTTTTTGCTTCAAAAAACTATTTCCTTTGATTTTTTTTTTCATTTTTGAAACTTTTTGCATCAAAAAATATTTCCTTTGATATCCTTTTATATTTTTTTATTTTTTTTTTTATTTTTTTTTAATTTAAGACAACCTACCTTTTCTTATATATTTATGTAGCTCAAAGTGTGCAGCAAAAATATATATACTTTTATTTCATTTATTTCGCCCTCAAAATTTCGCTTCAATCGCATACTCACTTATCTTAACCTCAAAATTTGTTTTTTAATTTTTTCTTTTATTATTTCAATTACTTTTTCTTTCCCTTTGCTTATGTCTCAAAAACAGTTTTTAGCAGTTGCAAGAAAACTTCTTTAATTTGGGTACATAATTAGCAAGCAAAGAAACCTACATTTCAACTCTACCCCCCTACCGCCCTCACTCTCTTTCTCTTTCACAAATGCAAATATTTTACTGCCAGCTGCCGGCTGGGGAGCGCACCGCCACGAAATAAAAGAAAGTTTCCAGCAAACTGTAAAATAATTCATATGTATGTATATGTGTGTGTATTTGTGTGCATACAAGTAGTAGTGGTAGGTATTTGTTACCAAGGCACTTGTTACCCCAAGGAGTTGTAAGCAGCAACTACATTTCTTTTGCGCTCGAGTGTTGTTATTTGCCTGCGCAAATATAAAGAAATGTGTGGCAGCGCAGCTGTAATACAAAAACTTGTTGGCGCACTACTTGAAGCCACTGACAAGATATGAATGAGTATATACATACATATGTGCCACTGTAAATATGTGAGTGTTTGTTCTCGTATATATATGTGTTTGTGGCGCAACCTGCGTTTGCATTTATGCAAATAACTTTTACTCTCGAAAAAAGCTGCGTTGAAGTGACTCAAACGCACAAACGTATAACCTAACCAATAATAATGACTTGCCACAAGGCTGACAAGGCAGCGAGTGCGGCATGCAGCGGTGTAGGTAGCAAGCAGACAAGGCCTTTGAGGGCCACTGCTGGCAAATAAAAAGTGAAAAAATGAAAGTTTGTGTCGTAATGCGCGCTGTGCTCGAAATCAGCGGCACAATATAGTGGCAAGTGTGTGGCAAGCAACTGTATGCCGGCGCGTTTTAAATGCGTATTCCTATATGCAAACGGAGTTGTCGGCAGAAAAAAGTAAATTTTGCGCTGCTTTTAAGGTATTTTTCCTTTTTATTTTGTCTTTTGAAAACATTTGATTAAGTTTTAAATAAAGTTGCTGGTAGCTGCAGTTACGCACTTGAAAAACTTCTCATAACTTTGCAGCGACTTTTACGACACTCCGTTGGGTAGTAAAGAGGAATTAGGCAATAAGTGAAGAAAACACAAGAAAAAAATTAAAAAAGGAACAAAGAAAAAAAACAAAAAAAAAATAAAAAAAAAACAAAACAAAATTAAAAAAATAACAGAAAATAAATTAAAGAAAAAATAAAACTTACAAAATAAAAAAACAACATGAAACTTATAACAAATAAAAAACTAAAATAAAAAAATAAAAAATACAGCAAAAACTAAAAACTTAATTAAAAAAATAAACTAAAACACAGCAATATATAAAGAATTAAGAAGAGAACCAAAAAAAACAACAATAATAAAAACAATTGTATTAAAAATATGAAAACTAAAATATATAATAAATAAAAAAACTAAAGTATAAGAGGAAAAAGTTTAAGTAAAAAATTTAAAAAATTAAACAAACATCAAAAATAATATGAATAATGATAAAACGTAAAAAAAAATAAGAATGCAAATTTTGAATAAAAAAATATGAAATTAAAAATATTCAGGCCAATTTCTATCAAAATATCATGATTGAACCCTCCAAAATGCATATTCCAATAGTGAAAAATTAAAAAACTAATTCAGTTAAATAAGAAAAATATGAAATAAAAAGATTCGAGCCATTTCCTTCAAAAAAATATGCCTTAAGACATTGAAATACCAATTTAAGTAGTCTAAAGAAAAAAGCTATTTCCATCAAAGGAAGGCATAGCCACTGAAATAAATATTGTAACAGTCTACAGTTGCAATTAAAAAATCAAAATTACCCATCTAAAAATATTTCCCATCATTATCTTCAACAAAGCCATGAAACAGTTGGTTTTAAAATACGAAATGCTAAAAGCGCCTGAATGTATGCTTTAATATTCAAATTTTTACCATTTTTCTTTCATAAATGGCCTTAGCAACTTTGTAGGGTTTCTGCTTGAGGTAATAATTAGGTTTAGCTATTAGTTAGTTCAAAATAATATACAAATAGTCTAAAGTCGCATCTGAAAACATTTTTTTTTTATCAAAAGACGTCATAACCACTGAGATAAATATTCAAACAGCCTACAGTTGCCATGAAATAATCAAATTTATTCATCCCATCATTTCCTTTCAACAAACCATGCAGCAGTTAGTTTTAAAATATCAAAGAGCCTGAAAGTATGCTTCAATATTAGAAATTTTGCTATTTTTTTCTATAATTAGCATCACCAAACCTATAGAGTCTCGGCCTGAGGTAATAATTAGGTTTAACTATTAGTTAGTTGCAAATAATATAACTCTATATAATAACTTTAAAGTAAACAGACATTTATTTAAGTTAATAGTCCATATATACATCTGAAATGATTAAAACAATCCTGCTAGAAACGTATGCCAGCATCACTATCACCAAGCCATGAAACAGTTGGTTTCAAAATGTGAAACATAAAAAGCGCCTGGAGGTGTGCTACAATTCTAGAAACAATTATTGCTATTCATAAAAACGTATGCCAGCCTCGCTATCACTAACCATAAAACAGTTGTTTCGAAAATATCAAAAAAACTAAAATCGCCTGAAGGTATGCTATAATTTTCGAAGCTTAGCTATTCGCCTCTATAGCATTACCAACTCTTCTGGTAACTCTCGTTCCGAAGTAAAAACTAAGTTTAGCTATTAGTTAGTTAAAGAAATAATAAGTCTAAACATCAGTGATGCTTTTTTACTTCTTTTATTAAAAAAATTTTACAACCAGCAGACATTTATGTAAGCTAATTGTCCATATATGTATTCGAAATAATTACAAATAGCTTTCTAAAAACATACATCTGCTTTACCTCCAACAATCTAAGCAAAATATGTTTTTTAAAATGAGAAATACTGAAAAAGCCTGGAAGTATGCCTCAATTTTTGAAGTTTGCCTATTCTCTATAGTCTCTGTTGTGTCTCGACCGTAACAAACTTTTAACTTTGGTTATTAGTTAGCTAAAAAAATAAATATAAAGTCTAAACTTCAATGATGCATTTAGTCTCCTTTTATGCAACAATTTTTAGCACCAGCAGATATTTATGTAAAGTAAAAGGACATCAACTCTAAGCGCTCAACTGAGCAGCTGCAGACACCAAACATGTCAAACGAAAAAGAACTCCTTACTATTCCAGAAAATAAAACTTACTGCAACAGTGTTGCCAACTCGCTACTAAAAAAACATTGCGCCAGATAGCTCAGAACCAGAACAAACACAAAAAAAAAAATAAAAAAAAAAATAAAAAAGTAAGAACAAAACGTTTCTTCCTAAATAAGAAATCCAATTACTACCGAAATGCCTCACTACATTTCTTTAATTTATTTTATTTTTTTTTTTTTGCTAGAAACTTTTTTAAGATTTTTCCCTACTTACTTGACTATACCTCAGTGCGGCCTTTTGTGCAGTCTCCCTTTTAGCGCTATTTCAAACAAAACTTTTTTGATCGCTGTTTTCATTTGTTTGTGCTTTTGATACAAGCATTTCACTATTATACCTTTGCCCCTGCAGCTGCAGCTGGCTTTAAATTCAGCTCGAGCGCTTGAGACGCGCGTCTTTGTTTTTGCTCTACGTCTTCTCTGTTCTAAGGGGGTAGTTAGTGCAGGCGAAGTTACTGCTTTGAGGTTGCAAGTACGCGGTATGTTTAAGTGCTTTCTTTGTGCAGAGTGCGCTAATGAAATTGAAATTACGGTAGTTTGTTGCAAATAAAAATCACAAAAAAAAAGTCATAAAATGTTACACTAATGCTTTATTTATGTAAAAAAATATGCTGGAATTTTTTTTACTTAAAGTTTTTTTACTGCCGCAATTTTTCAAATTTTTAAAATAATAACCTGTAAATAAGCTTAGCTCGAAATTGAGAAAATACAAAAATGTTGCCTACATCCATCTCAAATATTAATATTATTAAAATATCTAAAAGTTGGTAGAAATATTCTTAAGTATCGGCTAGATTTACTCTTTATAAATCTAACAAAATAAAAAAAAGTTGCCTGCATCCAGGCGAATAATCTTAAAAATTAACTAAAGGCATTGTTTTGTTAAGTGTATAAATAATTTAAATAAATATGAGTACATATAGCTTTCAAGCAGCTCCAATTTCAAAATTTTATGGAAAGAAATTAAAAATTTAGCATACCTCAAGGCACGTTTTAATATTGTAGCTATAAATATCAAATATTTGGTTGAAATCCTGTTTAATAACGCGAAGACTTACATTGGGACTCCTTGTTTTTATTTTTAATAAATTTAAAAAAATAAAAAACGTTGTCTAACTCCAGGCGAACAATCTCAAAACTAATTTAAATCTAAAGTTTTTAAATAAATATTACGAAATTAAGCTTTTAAGCGGTTCAAGTTTCAAAATATTGCGGTAAAAAGCATATAATATAGCATACCTAAAGGCGCATTGTAATATTATAGTTGTAAATATCACAAAGGTGCTTGAAATATTGTTTAATAACGTCTAGCTTTTGTCGCTCCTTTTTTTATTTTTAATAGATTTTAGAAAATTAAAGATGTTGCCTACATCCAGCCGAAGCAACTCAAAAATTAGCTAAAGGCATTGTTTCTTAAAGCATTTAACTAATTTAAATAAATATGGCTAAGTTAAGCTTTTAAGCGGTTCACATTTCAAAATATTACAGAAAAAAGGCACAAACTATAGCATACCTAAAGGCGCATTTTAAAATTATAGTATCAATATCAAATAGTTGGTTGAAATCTTGTTTAATAGTGCGAAAATTTCTCTTGGAACTGTTCTTTTTATTTTTAATAAATTGAAAAAAGCTATAGCTTACCTATAGGCGAAACATTTTTAAAAATTAACTTAAGCAGGTTTTTCATTAAATATCAGTTAATTAAACTAAATATTTGTTAATTTAAGCCTTTAGGCAGCTCAAAATTTAAACTATTGTAAAAAAATCACAAAATATAGCATACCTAAAGGCGCAATTAAAATTATTTTTACTATTATCTAATATTTGTTTGAAATATCATACAATACCAGGACAAAGATTTATATTACAACACTTCTTCTAATTTTTAATAACCTTGCGCTTATAAATACAAAAAAATTTACTAGAAAAACTTAGAATTTCGTAATCACAATCCTTAATCGCACAAAATCACTCCACTGAAACTTTTCCTATGCTTCAACTAGCTACCAGCTAGCACTTTTTGCTTTGTACTATTCACGCTGCAGTCTCTCAGACGCGCACTAGTGCACTCGAGCACAACTAAAGCGGCTCAAGTGGCATTTCAAATGCATACATACACAACAACAAAGCCACTTGTAAGCTCAAAGCGTTTAAAAATCATCGATTTGCCTCGTAGGTCGCAGCTTGCCGCAGCAGTCAAAGTGTAAAAATGCACGTAGTGAAAAATGGAATAAGTATTCATATAGTTTAGCTATTTAGTTGTGAGCTGAAAATGCAATCGAGTTTGAAGCAGGCGCACAAAGGGATAAGGCGGAAAATATTTACAGCTAACGAACACTTTCAAGTGCAGCTGAACAACTTATTTGTAGGTTAGAGTGAATAATAGCCCTAAAGAAGCAAGACACAAAGGCTGAAGGAGAAAGCAAGTGAGAGGCAATGATTTGTTGCAAGCAGGGGGGCTTAAGCATGAATAGAAGCTGAAGCGCGATGTCAGCTTCACATACTAGCAAAGCGAATGTGGCTTAATGAAAAGAAGTGACACCAACAGCAACAACAAACAATTGCAGCAAAAAACGGGATTGCGGCACAATGGCATGATTTTTCTAATTTCCTCAGAAGGCCGCAGACTTAGCACTCTTTTTCATTTACCTAGAAATATAGCATATAGAAAAGTTTTATTTGTGTGTGTGCGCTGCTCTCGTGCAGAGTTCAGCAAAATAGTTGGGGAATGATAGTACTCGTAAGCTTGCACTTGGCCTACGGCTCATTAATAGGCAATGTGCAAACAAAGCGATAAGCAGTGTGTACACACATACATACAAATGCAGCTGGCTATAACTGTGTGTGTTTATGTGTAGTGGCGACGAGTGCTTGACTTTAGCGCGTTTGCACTTGCACTTGCCATTATGCTCATAAATATGGCCGGCAGACACGTAGCGTGGCGATAATGGCGGTGGAAAGAGCGCGCACTAAACTGCTTAACGCCTGGAAGCAGACTAAACATTTTTTCTATTATTGTTAAAGCAGAAAGTGCATAATAGTCGCACCTACAATGGGTGGCTAACGCGCGTTAGTAGTCAGTGAAAGCGTCAAAAGAGTAAAATAGTGAATTAAGCGCAAATAATGGAAATATTTTAGACTAAAACGGGTAGCAAGCCGCTGAATGCGCCGATTGAAGCGCACAAATCACTTTTGCACTTTTATTTATTTATTTTTGGTACTTCTACTGTCAGTTCACTGATATGCTGAAGCAAGAGCTTAGTGGGTATAACAACGGAACGTAAGAAAGGCTTTAAACAAGCATTAAGCTTGACAGCGCTTATGAGCATTGCGCCTTCGAATGTGGAAATATTTGCTTAAGCTGCTGCTGTTGCATGACACGCCACTGACTTTTCCCCGTTTAGAGCAAAAATGTCAAGCAGCTTTACCAACGTACACATATGTACTTACAATGCCAGCGTAGAAACTACAACTGTAAGCTTAATACACACTCACAACTACGCGCTTTGCCCTCTTCACCGGCAAAGAAGGTTAAGTACGCTTGACACTTTGCAGTGCGCGGCGACTGGCAACAGACGATTGCAAACGAGTGTGACTGGTTGAGATTAGTAGTGACGCTGCTCACGTCTCCGCTAGGTGGGTTGTCATAGTTTCAGTCTACGTTGTAACACTTCAAACATAGCCACTGCTTTGCAACACGCCCACCAAACGCTTGAGGCTGCCATATTTTTCGCACAACCACTTGCCATACACATAAATTATGGCTTGCCAAGTGGAGTCTCGTAGCAGCCTTTTAGGCGCGCAACATTTACATTTTCTAGCGCCTGCGTAAGGTTTAAAAGGTGTGAAGACGTGAGCGTAGATAGTTACCGTGGCAGTGTGGGCGCGTCAAACACTTGCATAGCTAAGCGTGTGAATTTCAACACATATTTTTAGGCGCACGCGCACGGTAAACAGTAGTATGCCAGCGCACAGCCTTAAGCCAGATGTGGAAAACAAAAGCAGACACTGGCAAAGGTAAGCAGCGGCATAATGACAGATGAGCACTACTACAAAAAAGTAGACTAAAAGTCGGAGACGCGCACAATTCGTTGAACTCGCAGCTAACAGTGAGGCAGCCAGCGAAATTTCGCAAAATAATGAGCATAGCAGTTACCGTGCGCGCACTAATGGAAATAATATCACCGAAAAGCTGCAAAGTTGCATTGCCTACTTTTGCGCGCGCTTATTACACGCGCAATAACAAAGCGCACAAAGCTACTGCTGTGCCTCAAGTGGCAGGCAGGTACTATGTCTGTTGGAAGTGGGACAAAGCGCACAGCGCGCTGAAATGCAATGCGCTCGCCGTATTCGGGAAACAGGCAGTCAAATGTATACGTGTGTGCTTTTTGCCCGTGCGCTCGCTTTTATGTAGTGGCATTAGGAGATGTGCTCAAAATTATACTGACATCATTTTGACACTCAACGTTAGGCAGCAACTTTCTACTTTGCGCAACGAAAGCAACATCAAGTTGGCTGTTTAATAAATTAACCTAATTTAAGTGAAAGCAGACACAGCAAACTTTTAGTTGGTTGGAAAATTTCTACTCAGTTGAGGGCGTAAAAGTTGTGGCGACTAGCAAATTGGCATGAAAATTTGACGAGAGTTGCAATAATGGCAAGAAGGCTTTACAGGTAGCCTATATTTTGAAGTAGTAGCGCTCAATTTAAGCTCAGCTATACTTCTTTATTATTTCTACGATTATTGCACTAAAAATAGTACTTAATGAGCATATAACATGTGAACCTTATAATCATACGTTATATGCTAAACACTTAAAATAACAATAAATTCCATTAAAAACGTCTCAAAAAATTTTGCTGAATATGTTACTGCTGGAAAAAAGTATGTGGGCAACATCAGCTGTTTATTTAATACTTATTTCTTTTAATATTTTGAGAAAAACAAATATCTTTTTAATGACAGAATTTGTGTTTTTATTCGTTATTACAAATTACGAAAACTTATGAAATGTGGCAACAGTGCATTTTTTATAAGAAAATATTGAACTCATGACGTTACCGTTTACATTTCATTCACCATACTAGCCGCAGAGTACGTCATTTCTTAACCAAGATGTTTTACTGCAGAAACAATATTTGCATAACGTTGCCATCTGACTTTTATAAAGTCTTTTTTGTATTTTGTTAAAGGTTTTACTATAAAACTTTCAAAGTTTAAGTGTTGTACTTTTATACATTATAATAAATTGTGCGAATTTGTGAAATGTAACAACAGCGCATTTTTATAAAGAATATTTAAACTCAAGACATTAATATTTATTTCTAAATATCTTCATACAATTTTCATTTTAGATTGTAATAAGTTATGAAATGCGACAACAGTGCATTTTTTTATTAAAAAATTTCATTTTTAACCATTTTCATAAACTTTTTATCTACTAGAGTTGTCTCAGAGTAGTTGATTCCTTAAAATCGATGTTTTTATAGTTTTTCTGTAACAAAAGAAATAGTATAGTATAGTGGTCAGGTAGCAACGACTTTTTTTTGTATTTTAAATGCTTTGAAAAGATTACTATAAAACAATGTTTTAAGGTTGAAAGTATAAGCTATTGAATGATTGTAGAAAGTTATGAAATTTGGTAACAGTGAATTTTTTACGAAGAAAATTATTTCATACATATTTTATTATTCATAGTTGTGTTATAGCAGCTCGTTTCGTAAAAAGAATTCTTCTATTTTATAGTAGAAAAAATGCGTGTATGCTGTTGCTACTTAATATTTATTAAATTTTATTAAATTCTTCCAAAATATTGCCACAAAAAACTAAATTTTTAGCTTAAAAATTACATATTAACATTACGTATAAAATTTGTTAGATATTGTGAAATGTGGCAACAGTGCATTTTACGTACAGAAATTGGAATTGCTGGCATTACCATTTAATTATAAATTTTCATATATTTTTTTATTTATAATAGTTGCTTTATGGTGGTAACTCGTTCCTTAAAAAAAGCTCTCTTGGATATTTTACTATAGAAAAAATATTTGTATAGTTTTCCCACCTGAATTTTATTACATATTGTTAAGACAACTTGAAAGTATTACTATAAAAAAATTGTTTAAGATTAAAAGTTGTACTATTGTAAGAATTGTAAAAAACTAAGGATTGTGAAAAAATATGAAATATGGCAGCAATGCATTTTTTCAAAAGGAAAATTAGAATTCAAGGCATTACCATTTATTTATAAAAGTTTCCATATTTTGTATTCACAATATTTGTTATCGAATGAACTCATTCTTCAAAAAAGGCTTTTCTATATGTTTTACAGTAGAAAAATTCTTTGCATAGTGTTGCTACCTGAGTTTTGATAATTTTACTTTAAAAATCCTTTAATGGTAACCATAATTTTTTTTAAGATTAAAAGTTTTAATATTATAAAAATTGTAAACAGTGAAATTTGGCAACAATGCATCTCTCAAAAAGAAAATTGGTACTCTCGACATTATCAGTTTCATTCATCATAGGTGCTTCATAGAAACACATATATTAAGTTTTGCTACCACAATTATTTCTAACAACATTTTAGCTGTAGTTTCACCTTAAATACCACTCTCCTCTTCTTATCATGTTCTCATCAAAATATAAAGGAAATCTGAAATTCCCACTTATAACCAAAAACCAAAGCTGTGTACCAACACAACCCATCGTTAAGCCTTTTAAGCACAAAATGCAATATTTATCAGCCTCTTATTTAAGAGTACAGTCACCTTTACACACACAGGCACATTCATAACGAACTCAATTCCCTCTTTTGAGCGCTTAATCACCTTCCTCTCACCTTGCTTGTTAGCTGCGGGCTAAACTTTAAATCAACGCGTGTTCAAAGAAACTTAACGCAAAACAAAAAAGCTGAGCACCTTAAGGTGATAATGCGCTGTTTACATGAACACATACAAGCAAGCAAATATACAATGCTTTATACACACACCAACACAGCCAACTATATTTAAACTGTCGTTGTAGCTATAAATAAGTTGTAGCTGTATAAAGCGGTATACGCTTACATACATAAGTTAAACACGGAAGCGTCGAGCTTATATCACAAAATGCGCGTTCAACGACCGACTAACCTACACACACACACACACAAGCGCATAAATAAATAATTTAAAATATGTATTTATGTATCAACCGCAAAACTTCTTGTGATTACAAATATCCACAGCTCGCCATGACACTTCAGCGCAACACATGCATGAGCATACATATACTACAAATATGGGTGTGTGTGTGTTTGTATGTCTGCTTGTTTGCCAACGGTGATTAAATCTGTGGCTGTAACTTATGTAAACACACGCTGCGCCGTGTACGTGTCTGCACACCGGTCGCTGCTTGGCGTTTTCTTTCGCCGCTTATTTGCATAGCGCGCCAAAAGCAATAGCAACAATGCCAGGCAGCAAGAAATAAGTTTGTTGCCCTTACTACACCGCCACAGCCAGGCGACGCTTTAAGCGGGTAAAAAGTGGTTTGTGCGCCATCTCCAACCCACACCACCACCACCAGCGTTTTTAGCCTGCCGTTATTCGTCACACTTGAGCTCATTGTTTTGCTAGACGCTGTCTTTCATTACGCGGTGATATTTTCCTTTGGCGCGATATCATATTGCGTTTCCGCTTAAGATATGCCATAACATAGATACCTATAAGTATAAAAGCAAGTGCGATAAGCATCTAGTGGTGCGAGTTAAGACAAGCATATTGCCACATTTGCTTGTTTATGCCACAAAAAGGGGTGAATAAGCTGCGTTCAACCGAAAAACCGCAAATATTACCAACGCCGGTAAGTAGGCAACCAACTGTGGAACTCTTATATATTATTAAAGCGTATAGCATTCTTGTTGTTGTATCAATGTGACAACAACATGTTGGCTTAAATTTATAGCAATGTTATACCTTAATGTGGCAGTTTATTTGTTCATTAAACTCGTTACTTAGTATTGCTAAGTAGAAATCTCTTTTAATAGGATTATATTTAGACGCCACAAAATATGCTACGTTAAATTAAACGTAATATCACTAGCAAATAATCAACTGCTGCTTGTCGCATAACTAACAACAGTTAGTAAGCTACGTACTTTTTTTTAGTTTTTGAGCTTAAGTTATTATATAAAGATCGAATCAGTGTATTTTGCATTTTAAAGTATACAGAAAAGATTGCAGTTGCGCTTTCAAAGCGCTATAATACATTAACGTTGTCGATGAAGGTCTGGAATAAGTGTCAATTACTTCATTATGACACTTTTTAGATGTCAGATGCGTAACGTAAAAAAATTTAGTAGCCTACGTTTAGGCTGGAGCGCGGATATATCAATATTTGCGAGACTTTCCGAAGTATTTTAAGTCCGAAAGTGTTTAGTAAACAAATGCTTTCATACTTTTAATCGATTTAAATGCTTACCTTAAACTTTATAATTTGTAGCATGCTTTTAAGCGCATATACGTAAACTCACTATCGAATTTTAAAACGCTATACTACTTCAACTTTATCGTTGAAGGTCTGTAGTAAATGTTTATGACTGCATGCTAACACTTTTAAGCTGTCACATGCGTTGTTAAAAAAAATATATTAGTCCACTTTCAGGCTGGAGTGCATACTGCAATATTTGCAAGAGTTTCAGAAGGATTTTATGTCAGAAAGTTTTAGTAAACAAATAATTTCATATTATAAATGAATATCTTAAACTAAGAAACTTTTATAGCATACTTTAAAGCGCATATATGTAAACTGACTATCACATGCGGAAATTTCCACACTGCAACATTCCTTTATGCATAATTTCATAGTTAAAATAAGAACTGAAATGCATATATAAAATCGAATAAAACCCAAACAAATGCATAAATGCAGTAGCATACTTTTAGGCGCATGCATATGAACCCACAGCATCAATTTTATCAACAATCTAAAATATGGGTTTATAACTTCATGTTTGGACTTTAAAGCTGCTGCATTGCTTTAATGTAAAAAAAGAGTAGCATACTTTTGGGGTGTAGCGCAAATTGCAATACTTTGCATCCTTTCGGAAAGATTTTGCTTACCAAAAGCACGATTTCATGCTAAGAATACAAATTCAAATGCATACATATAAATTAGTAAAAAAAAGTTTAGCATACATTTAGGCGCATACAATTAACTCACTCTAAAATATTCACACCCCGATTTAATTTTATGCCCAGCGCATGATTTCATACTCCAAATAAAATTTCATATACTATGTATGTACAACTTAGTAAAATTAGTAGCATAATTCAAGGCGCATATACATAAACCCACTGCTATCGCAATGCCACAGTTTCCAAAACACTCCAACTTCATTTTATGCCCACTAATTTACTACCAGCATTCCTGTCATCTTTTGGCCCACTTCCGTGCAATCATATTTTAATACAATTCATTGCCACACTCCACTTCCACGGCCACTAATTTGCTGGCGCGCACCATTTGCGTCACATTCGAAAACTTTGGCATCAACTAAATTTGTACAACTTTTCACACTCGCAAAACTTAACCAATACGAACGTATACGCATTGGCAGTCAAACTTTTACTTATTTGCATAGCAACACTACAAATTCGGTGAGAGTGTCTACATAAGCACCAAACTATTGCGGCGCTCAGAAGAATTTATGCTGCCGCTGCTGCTAGAAACAAAACACATTATTTGCTCGCTTTTATTTGCATCCCCGCTGCCATTTCACAGCGCACTTATGTATATAATTTGCTGGCCACTGCAAGCAAACCGGCGAAATAACGAATGAAATTTCAAAACTCAAATTGTTTGCGCAATTCTCAAGATATTTTGATATGCTTGGAAAATGTGCGGCGCAAATGACATGGAAGGAAAGTTGGCATAAACAAGCGCATTTTGAATGCCGAAAACTGGGTCAATGGGAAAGTTGTGCTTAAGAAGAAATTTGCTGAAATTGTATTTTTTGCTTTTTGTTTTTTTAGTTTCCTTTTTTGGTTTCGCAAGAAAGCAAAGTGAGTGCGTCGCAAATAGTGCTTGAAGAAAGCTTTTTCGAAATTGAGAAATGTTAGTGATTGCATAACGAAATTTAAAATGGCGTTGCGGTGAATTGCATGTGGCGAATTTGATGTGTGTGGGTATCTGAAACGAATACGTTTTACAACTAGCGATAATTTCTTTGTTTGAGCAAAATGGCTGGCAATTCTCAGTGGGTTTACAAAGTAAAACAATATTCTTCAAATATCTATTTTAAAATCCTGGTGTTTTAATATAAAAAAATATGCGTTTATATGTAAATGAACTGTATATTTAGTTTATATGTAAATAAACTGTATATTTTAGTTTAACATACTGTATGAGACATATTCTTGTAATACGTCTTGATACTGAGACTATACTCATATACATAAGCCTGAATTTTCACAGTCCTTGTATGGAAAACTTTCTTATTTAACAAAATATCTTCACATAACTTGGCACGAATTACTATCTAGGTCACTGCTATAATATCTGAGAAAAGTGTCAAGGTAAGACCACTAAAGCATGTAGCTGCCATACAAACTGATCGTTAAAAATCAAGTACTTGTATGAAAAAGTTTTTATTTGTCGAGTTATCTGTAGGACATTTTGCACGATTTATTCACCTGGGCAACCAAACATTATATATAGAAATTATCTAGATCGGGCTACTATAGCATATAGATGCCATACAAACTGACCGATCAAATTCAATATTTTGTAGAGAAAACTTTTTCATTTGTCGAGATATCACGCTGAAATTTAGAACAGATTATTATTCTAGACAAAGATACAACCTCCCAAGAAATTGTTGAGATCGAACCATTATAGCATATAGCTGCCATACAAACTGGCCAACAAAATCAATACTTTGTATGGAAAACTTTTTTTTTTGACGAGTTATCTTCACGAAATTTTAAGAAAATTATTATCCTAGACACGCCTACAAACTCCCAAGAAATTGTTCCGATCGGACTACTATAGCGTATAGCTTCCATACAAACTGGTCGATCAAAATCGCACTCTTGTATGAAAAAGGTTTTTAGTTATTGAGATATCTGCACGAAATTTAGCATAGATAACTCCCGAAAGCAACATTACCAGCTCAGAAGAAATTATGCAGATCGGATGACTATAACATATAGCTATCATACAAACCGACCGATCAAAATCAAGTCCTGGTATAGAAACTTTTTTAGTTGTAGAGATATCTTCACGAAATTTTGCACAGATTATTGCCCAAAACAATGGCACAATCTCCCAAAAAATTGTTCAGATCGCACTAATATAGTCTACAGCTGTCATACAGACTGAACAATTTTGTATGAAATCTTTTCCTCACAAAGGAATATTATAGCTTTGGGGCAAACGAAATTGTATTTTAAGACAAATATTTAAGCCACACACACATATTTCATTACTTTTAATGTCCTTCACCAACTACACAAAATGTCACACCCGCACGTAGCATATTTTTGTGCGCCAACAAATGCTAACCAAAATCAATTAAACGTCTTTGCGAACAATCGCCTGTCAGCGCTTTATATCACACACACACACACATACACCTGCATACAAGCAGCTGTGGATTAATTTAAAACTGTTGACTGTTTTGATTTATTTGTTTTCTAATTTGCCCACACCAACACCGATTCGTAATTACTTAGCATACACTTGCGCGCCACACCAGCTGCTTACGCGTGCATTGCTGCCAAGCGCTGACGTAAGGCTTTAACGAGATTTGTCGCGGCGCGGTTGAGGTAAGCGCTTTCCACATATCCGAAATGTGTGCATAAAAGTTTAGTGTGTTTGTGTTTGTGTGTGTGTGTGTGTATGTGCTTTGAGCTTAAGCCAAGTTGTGTGAGTGCCATGTCGGATTGCGGTCGCATTAAATTTGATTAGCGCCTAAATGCAGGCCACATTAAAGCGCTGCAAAGCAAATAAACCAGCAAATAAAGCGATGTGTGAGCGTGTGGCATGTGACAAGTGCGATTATTTGCGAAACTTTTGCAGCGCACTAACAAACACACGTATACAAGGCAAACAAAGTTCCCTACTGCCTGACTGCTTTATTTAATTCTTTGCAAGTTTCGCTTATTTATGAACTGTTTGACATGCCGCACAGCGCTATTGTTGTACAAGATAGCGCAACATAATGATGAGAATAACAAAAATAGCAACAAAAAGAAAAACAACAACAACAACAAAAACATGACTTTATATAAACTTATTGCAAACAAATATGTGTTGTTTTGTGGCAGTTTGACATTTTTTCAATACATGCCACACGCATACAAGCGCGCAGTTGCCACATCTCGCTGCAACGTGTAGTTAGCAATTTTTTCTCACTTGGCCAGCTATGCTGTGTAGCAAATTTCCAGCGCTCCTGTGGCATGTCTAATAGTGTCTCTGCCACAGAGCAGCAGCCGGCAGCGGCAACAAACGCAGAATGAGCTGAGAATCGCACGCGCTTCGTACTTAACAAGCAGCGCAGCAAATTTAACAAGCCATAAGCTAAAACAACAGAAGCATACAAAATCAGCAGCAACAACAATAACAAAAAACGTGGCAAGGTAAAAATAATAATAACTTAAACGTGACATAAATATTAAAGCGGCAGCATAGCTTTAAGCTTTGTTGTTATTTTCGTGTTTCTGAGTTATTGCTTTTTTTATTGTGGTTGTTTTGCTTGCTTAAATTCAGCTTTCGCTGCAAGCAACACATAGTTTGACAATTTGCGCTGCTTTATTATGTTGCGGTTATGCGTCGTATGATGTTTGCTGTTATTGTTGTTGCTGTTCTTTTTGTTTTTGTTGTTATGGCTGGCAGCAAATTCTAATAAATAATCATAATACACAAACGCGCGCTGACTGCACAGCAAATGCGCGTAAATAATGTTGTTAGCGCTGGCATAACAACTGTCAAATACCGCCAACGCCACAAAGTATGTAATGGAAAAGTTAACTTCTCATGCAGCAACAATAAAGCGCTGCAAATACGCGCACACATGCATTCATATGCCAACATGCTAACAGTTAATGCAAGCTAAGCGCCAGCGGCTGGCGTTAAATAGCTATTGATTGTAAGCGCGTTTGGTGGCTGCTTGCAACATTCAATGTGTGTGTATGTGCGTCGCATTATACTTAGCGCTTTGCTAACTATGCATGCATAAGTTGTCGCAATTACATAGTTTGCGCTCGATATACTCGTGTTTGTATGTGTGCGCGTGTGCGTAATACTAATGTGCTTCACCGCGCGCGCACGGCCGCACTCCACAACTGCTAACGCACAGTGGCTTTGCGTTGCGGCAAATGACAAATGACATTTAGCCTGGCATTCGACACATAATAAATAATGCGGCCGGTATTTGCCGCCTGCTACGCTGCCGACGCGCTACGCGCTGCTTGTAGTAGGCTTGATGGCGCACTGGTGGTGGCGTTGGTGTCAGCTGGCTGTCAACTGCGGCCATTGATTGTCATAAAATATACAACAAAATGCGATGTGTGTGTGTAGTAATAACAAATACATACAAGCGCATATACATACTTAGCAATACACACACCTATACATATTTAAGTTAGAATAACCATGCTGATATGTTTATGCGTGCGTTTGCCTTGCGAAATTTAATAAACTACACAATGGATGTCAGCGCTGCTTGTTTGCCCAACAAAGCTCTTAGGCCGCCACCGCCATAGCTGCCACAGCCGAGTAGTTTCCCAAACAACTTGCGAGCCCGCAAAGCCGACAGCCTGTCAACCAACCAAACAACCAACCAACGAATCATACTAGAAACACACACATACACACCAGGTATGCGCTCTTGCAAATACATTTCATACGCACACACTTGGGCGCTTGTACATATGAGCTTGGCGCGCCTGTTGGTAGGCAATTCAATTCATTCCGCTTACGGTTGGCCAGCCAGGCAGCCAGTTGGCCGGACGTCTAAACCAGCAGCGATGCGGTGTTGACTGCATTAGTTGCGGTATTTCGATGTTTCGGTTATTGTGGTGTGAAATTCTGCTGTTAATAATACAAAATATTGTTTACTGCCATTGTTGTTGGTACTGTGGGGCACTCACGCTGCCGCTCATACGCTTCCTATCTGCTAAGAGGTGCCTTAAAGTAGGCTTTAGTTTATGTTATGGTTGTTATAGTGTGTGCTGTGTTGGTGTCATATACAGTGTGGTGCGAAATATTTGCAACAATTTATTAAACACATACATACATATAAACGAAATGTGTGCGCTTACAAGTGGGTTGAGGAAATGCCTAAAGTAGAGAGCTGAAAGCTGTATATTAAGGTTGTTTATTTGTTCATGGGTGTTCATAGACGTAAGAATATTGAAGATGCAGCCGCAATTAAGTGGATAGAAACGTTAAAAGTTACTTAAATTTCTCGTTGGGTCAAGCAAAAGTAAATACAATATCCTCGGCCGCATGGAAGCGGATTTTTACTGTTCAGTTTGTACGACAACTATATGTTATAGTGATACAATGTGAAATTTTTACGGAAATTGTAGCGCTGTGTGAGGCAATAATTTCTGCCAAAATTCGTGCAGATAGCTTGCAAAATAAAAACGTTTTCGATACAAGGACTTAATTTTGATCGATCAGTTTGTATGGCAACTATATGCTATAGTAATCCGATGTTAAAAATTTTCTCGAATATTGTAATGTTGTATGAGACAATAAACCGTGCAAAATTTCGTAAATATATCTTGACAAATATAAAAGTTTTTCATATAACAATTAACTTTTGATCAGAGAGTTTGTATGGCAGCTATATACTATAGTAGTTCGATTTTAAAATTTTTTTTGTAAATTAAACTATTGTTTTAGAAAATAATCCACGCCAAACTTTGTGTTGATATCTTTTCAATTAAAAACGTTTTCTATATAAGAACTTAATTTTTATCGATCAGTTTGTATGACAGCTGTATGCTATAGTGGTGCGATCTGAACTATTTCTTCGGAAATTGTAACGCTCTATGAGGCAATAACCTGTACCGAATTTCGTGACGATTTCTTTTCAAATAAAAAAGGAGTTCATACAAGAACTTATTTCTGATTGTTGGGTTTGTATGGCAGTGATATGCTATAGTGGTCCGATTTTTAATTTTTTTTTTCGAAAATTAAAGCGCTGTTTTAGATAAGAAGCTATACCAGATTTTGATTTGATATCTTTACAAATAAAAGAGTTTTCCATATAAGAAATTATTTTTGATTGTCCAGTTTGTATGGCAGCTATGCGCTTTAATGATTCCATATCGGTGATTCCGACAAATGAGCAACTACTTGATTAGAAAATGATGGGTGCAAAATTTCAGAGCGGTTCTCAAAAACTATGAGACTGCTTCATATACATAGCTAAATCGTCTCAACTCGTCGGACTGAACATTTATATACATATGCATTTTATAGGTTCTTCAACATTTTCTTCAGGGTCTACAAGTTACAAATATGGATTATCATGTAAATTAATATATATCTGAAATTTTTTTTTTTAATTTTTTAAATACTTGCTTCCTTTTCCTAAACTTCTTAACTCTGCGCTGCTCAAGTCACACACAATGCAATGACAAGACGGCAGCAAGCACGCGCTTCAGGCTGTCGTTTTGACAACTTATTTACAATTAAAGCTATGCTCATAAATACAAATGTGTATACAAGGATATATACAGTTATATATACCGTCATAAGCAATCACTCAACTGCTGACTAAATACTTCAAACGAGTGACAGCGTGTAAACACAGCAAAAGAAGAGCATATACAATTATTACTCCGAACAAAGTAAGAAGAAGCAGCAGCAGCGCTGGAATTTCATGCAGCATAGCGACACGCACACATATATAATACATGGATACATAATTTCAAATCCAAAAAGCTGGCATTGCTGCCTCTACCAACAGCTGAATGAGCGCGTCACTCAATAATGGCCAGCCAAAGACGGCATTATTACTTGCAACGCACACACATACACGGATAAACACATATACAGAGGAAGACACGTTGTTTGCAACACTTTTGCGCTTATATGACTGCCGTTTGACGGGCGTGAGTGATTTTCATTTGCAAAATGCTGCGCACACATTTGGCGCTAAGTCAGGCAGTCACTCACTCTTCACACATACACTACGTAGTTATATGTAAGTGTATGCGTATGTGTATTTGTGTGCATACACTCATTCATGCGCTCATTGATTGCTTTGTCAAAAGGTTTTGTAAACATTTTTGACATATCAAACACACGCGCACCGGAATAAATAGCGAAAACGCGGCGCGCACACACACCACGACACGCCCTCACACTCGCTGGCGCGTGGGGGGCGCAATAAATTGCAATTCGTTGCGCTGAAAAGCGCTTTCTTCTTTTTCAAATGCCTTTCTTTACACATCTTCATACACGGCACTGCTGCTTGCTTGCCTGCTTTGTACGCGCACTGTTTATTTGTTTGTTTGCTATTTAGCGTTGTTTTTGCTGTTGTTGTTGTTGCTCATACGCAATTATTATTGTTATTATTATTATTGTTGTCACACTTCAGTGTTGATATTGTATTGTTGTCATACACATGCATGCGTTGTTGCAAAATATCGCTGCGCGTGTGTGGCTGTAGTTGTAGGCGTGTGTGTGTGTGCGTCTGTGCCCTCCCGCGCTGTTGCTGTTGCTGTTTGCGTTTGGCTGACGTCACATATTGGCTTTTCATTACTGCAAATGAAATCGCAAATGTTAGCGCAACTCACAACAGCAACAACAACAACAACAGCAATTCTTATGCCTTTTGGTAATGTTGTTGCTATACTGTTGCTGCCACTGATGTATCGCACGCCAAATATTGACATACAACTTCAACTGACAGCCGCTAAAGTTGAGCGTTGCAGCAAGCAGTTTGTTGCAATGTCGACTGTATGTTGTAATTTAAGTGATTGAAAAGGCGCTTTCAGAAGTCAGCGTGAGTGGAGATTGAAGCTGCAGAGTGCGGGCGTTTTAGAGTAGTACAATAGAGACTAGAAACTAAACTTTTAGAGTAGTACAATAGAGACTAGAAACTAATGCATAGAAACACTATAGCAGAAGCTGAATTAAAAAACAAAAAACAAAAAAAAAACCGTTAACTTCGGCTGCATTAAAAAAATACCCTTTACAGCTGTATTTTTTATGGCATAGAAGGGTATAAAAACGTCTTTATCTCCATTTTGACCGTTGAGTTTGTATGGCAGCTATATGCTATAGTTGTCCTATCTGAACAATTTTTTCAGATATTGTACCATTATTACAAAAAATAATTCGAGCCAAATTTCGTGAAGATACGTTGTCAAACAAAAAAGTTTTTCGTACAAAGACTTGAGTTGGATCGGCCAATTTGTATGGCAGCTATATGCTATAGTTGCCCGATCTCAACAATTTCTTCAGAGATTATAGCGATTTCATAAATATAAATCTATATGAAATTTTATGATGCTACCTTCTCAAATAAAAGAGTTTTCCATATTAAGACTTTAATTGGCTCGGTCAGTTTGTATGACAACTATACGCTATAACAATTTCTTCAGCAACTACAGCACTGCCTTGCATAATAAATTTCGTGCAGATACCTCATCAAATAAAATAGTTTTCCATACAAAAACCAGTGAAGCCATCACACACACACATATGAACTTCCCGCCTATCACTTTCACTCACAAATCCTTGAAGTCTGCCTCAAATTCTCCGCAATTATCCTAAGCAAAACCTCAAGTTTCACAAATATTTCGGTGTTGTGACACACTTTCAGCGCGCCGCAAATAAATGTCAGTTATTTATGCTTGCAAAGATGCTCGAAATATTTCACATTTTGTCTGGTGTAAAATTTCAATTGCGGAATGTCGTTCCGACGACCCACGAAAATGAATTAAATTTCATAATTACACACAATTTAAATGCCGAAAAAGCCAGAAAATCGCGCACATACACATATACATTTATGAATATACATATACATATATATATTCGCAGACGGTTGAAGACATTGTGTGGTGGATTTAAAATAGAAAGAGTGTGGGAGAGCAAAGGATTGCGCAAATATTTTTCAAATCTTTGGCGGTGGTGCTGTCTTTGAGTCTTTGAATTTTTCAGTCTTCACTCAGGCAATTCTAAGCGTTTGTACGCCAAGCAGTTTGTTGTTGCAAGTACAAAACAAATTCTGGAAATAAAATTGGTGAGAGTGAGTGAGATAGCTAGATATACCGTCTGTCATGCATGACTGCAGACAGGGAAAAGCAGAGTTTAATTTCAGAAAATTAAATTTAAACATTTGTTGGTGTCTGCAAAGCAATATCGGATAGCATGGAACAATGTGGTATAGAAGGCAAGAAATTGTTAGGCAAAAAGTAAAAAGATATAATGTATGGCATGAAATGGTAAAGATAAAATATTTTAGAGTTTCTTGAATAAAAAGAAATTATAATCTTTTAGCAGGAAATCGTTACAGAAACTATACTATATAGTTGTATGAAAAAATATAAGCTCATGTGATTAATTTTTATAGGAAAACTAAAAAAATTTTACTTGAAAATCCTTGCATTACAATTCAGCTCAATTCAGCGCACTTCGTTTGTATTCAGCGAGTGTTTACTTGCAGTTAACTACCAGCACATACACATGTAAGCAATTTCAGTACAATTCAGCGCAATCAAATTATATTCAGCGCAAATTAAACACAATTTAAATACAGCATTATTCAGTGTTTGCTTAGTAGAAAAACTCAAAATTGTGAAAAAAAATCAGTACGTAACAATTCAGCTCAATTCAGCACACTTTGCTTGTATTCAGCGAGCGTTTACTTGAAAGTGATTAGCAGCACATACACAGAGAAGCAATTTCAGTACAATTCAGCGCGACTAAAACATATTCAGCGCTGGTTAAAAGCAATTTAAAAGCAGTACAATACCGCACACGACTATTTCTATACAAGTAAGCGCAATTTAGCTGCTCTCTTCATGACTAAATGCATGTATGTGTTGTATAATATACACAATTCTAAAAAAATGGTTTTTCCTTGTAAATAAAGTATCTTTCAAATAACAATATAGATATAAGGCAGAGAGTTTGCAATCTCCAAACGCTTATAGTATTTACAAGCCACAAATCTCTGTTACTGCTGTAGATTCCTCTGTTCACGGTACAATTTCCTAATTTATATTATATTAGTATACTACTTATTTATGTGTTTTTATTTTTGCCTCACTTTCGCGCCTCGCACTTGGAATTTACTCATTTGCTAAGCCAACCTCAAACCAACTGCGGCATGCCATTACACTACTTAATGCAACGTTGCCATTTCAACAATGGCAAACTTTAAATTGCCACCTTTTAAGCGCGCGACCGCGCTACTGACCGAAGACGCAGCGCATATGGCATACTGTAATCAACCGCAAGCAGCGCAACATTGACGGCTTATGTTCGACGGCAATGCGATTAAGCAGCTGGTGGATGAGTGAAAGAACGATGGCTGGCGCATAGATTGCGCACTAAGCCGCCACGGAAAATGTGTGGCTATGTAGCGGCATTGGAAATGTCGGCGCTTAGATATATACATATATATAAATATATGTGTGTGTGTTAATGTGGCGCACAACGTCATTATCATCAAAGGCAGCCTAATCATTTTGCTAGTCATCATGCGCGCGGGCGCCAGCGTCGTCCTTGTCATCAAAGTGAAATCTCATCTTTCATTATGCTTCCGCTGCAGTCAGTAATCTCACTTTCTCCTCATCAGCGCGCGGCGCGCTTTAATGGGCAGCTGATGTATGCCGCGCCTTTGGCGTTTCAGGTCTAAAATTTTTTTTCTAATTTTTCCATTTCGATTGAAGGGAAAAAAGTTATTGCGCCAGCAGCGTAGGCAGGAAATTTTTAAGCTCATAAATGAGCTTACAATTTTCTATGTGAATGCTTGTCGAATTTATTATCCGAAGTATCCTGCTCATTTTTGTGTTTCCTTGCTTTGTATTATTTTTCATTTTGGTTCGGCTTTTTTTTCTTCTTTACTTTTTGGTATTTTTTTGAATTCTTTCACACTGATTCCGATTTGCGCCAACGAATTTGCTTGCGCGACATTTTTCCTTCAGCTTTTGCCTTTTCTTAATTTCTGCCACCACTTTCCATATATCAGGAATATGATTTCTCATGCCCTTCTCATGCCACGCATTCGTCGCTCCCAAACTTCCATTTTTGGCTGCTTCAGCATCTGTCGACGCGCCATATCGCGGCGGCATTTGAATAACAAATAGTGTTGTTAAAATTTATATACGAACTGTATGGCCTCACACTTTCGTACGACAACAGCAAATATGAAATTTTTCAGTTTCAGTTTCATGAATTGATATTTTTTCTTCATCCCGCCTGCGCTTATACCTCACACCAAACTATGTTGCCTTGGCTGGCCATCTTTAATTTTGCGCCCAACTGCGCTAGGCCGATTTGCATGCCGTGCGCATTTGTCGCCTTACTGCTTACTCTCTTACTCTTACTCTTCTCCAGCCTTCACAGCTCACTTCACAATTTCATTTTAGCTCCAATTTTCCATTTCAGTTGTTGTTCGCGTTCAATTCTAATTTCGGTAATGATATTTTTCGTAAGAAATCTACATTTTTTCTCAGCTTAATTTATTTCATTGCATACGCTTAGGCGCACGTACCTAGCTAGCACTCAAAATTTCTTTTTTTTTTCACTAACAAACTGTTTGTAGCGCTGCCAATTTCTTCGGCATGATCAAACACTTGGCATGCGCTTACTGCTGACTTGCACAGCAAACAGCAAATGGACGCAAATGAAATTTCGTCACATAATTTTTGGCATGCCACACCACAGCCAATAGTAGTATGCGCCAGAGCATCTCGCTTTCTTACGCCTTGTGCAATCAGTCGACAACTTGCCTTTGTGTAATAATAAATGCGCTGGCGTTGTTGAAATTCCCCACGGCATAGAAATTAAATTGATTCATTAAAAGTGTAGCGCGCTGGCATTTCGCGCACGATTGCCTGCAATTTGCAGTGCCTAAAAGTATGTGCGCTGTAAGCGAAAACTAGTGAAACCAAGGTCAGTGCTAACAAATTGCTTGGGAATAACTAATGAGTTTTGTACCTTCTTGCATGAAAATGTATGGGCCGTATTTGTATTATTATATTATGCGCCTAAATGTAGGTCATGCTTTTGGTAAAGTAATAATAAAACAGGGAAACTGTTTCCCCTTTTATTGGTGCGCATTAAATGGGATTTTCTAAGTATATTATGATGCATATGAAATACAATTTTAGCTGCCACTTTCAATAGAATTTTAGTTGAATGGCTAGAACCACGTTTAAGCACACTTCATAGTGCTGGGATTAGCTGGAAGTGTATACTTGGCGCCCACATTAAACTGCGAAAGCTACTAACACATGAGTTTTGCTGGCATTTACATAAGTACCCTTTTATTCAAGCTATTATTGGTGGCGTTATTGGGGAGCAATTTAATATATATTTGCATTATTGAAGCGTAAACACTGAAATTGAATAAGGAGTAGCGCAAATACTCACAAATAATACTTTTTCTGAAAAAGTAAAGTTTATTTTCTATATTAAGTAAAAAGGTGTGTGTCTTCGCTAAGCTAATCGGTTTGTGTCTTCACTAACTGTTGGCGAAAAAATGCTTTAAATTCAGCAGAAAACAGAAAAAGTCTTAAATTGAAGGTAATATGCTAACAATCTAAGTTGCTAAGCAGTGATAATCATTTTCTATATTTGGAAAAAAATCATGTGTCTTCGCTAAACCATTCGATATGTGTCATCACTAACACTTAGTGAAAAAATTCTTGCAACTTCAGCAGCAAACAGAAAAGTGATTTATTGCAAGTACAATGAGAAAAATTTAATTAAATTCAATTCGGTTTAGAAATTCATAGTGTCAGTAAGCAGTAAAAATTTGCAGCAACTTCTCGGTACTCAAGTGCTGCGCCGCAATGCCGCAAAAGTTGACTCAGCTGCTACAAAGTAGCTAAAATAGTCATAATAATAGCAAGCGCGGTAAAAGCACTGAGCGTTAAGTGGCGTTTGAGCTGCGAGCGCGACGTGAAAACCAAGTCAGCACACCGCGGTAAAGAAGAAATCATAAAAAGCGTAAAAAAAACAAACAAGCGAAGAGCATAAAAAATTAAATAGTGAACTATACATGCAAACAAATGTAGCAGTAGCAGACTGCATGCAAAGCCGCTGCTACAAAGCTGAAGCCAATACAAGCAAAACAAATACAAAAGCCACCTCAGCGGCAAGCGAGCAAATGCGCCACTTTTACGCTTTAATATCCTAGCGCGCCATGACTTACTACCTCACACAAACACTAATACATAAACAGCATGTCCCTGCAACATTAGCACAATACCCGCAGCTGACGTTGGGTCGCATGCGCAGCCAAATGCTGGCGCGATAAGCTGCTTATCTTCATTTCGGAAGCAAAGCCGCAGGACAGCAGGGCACCACAGCGTCCACACTGTAGCGCAGTAACAACGGCAAACGTCCGTGCGGCAACGGTAGTTTTAATAAGAATAGCTGCGACCGCATTGTAATAGTGTTGCGCGTAAACGAAATGACATTTTTGGTCACCCCAATGCTGCGCTAAGACCTGCCGCAGCGCTGGAATGGCATGCGGCAGCGTACCCATTAAGAAGCGCGCCAACAGCTGGGGCAAATAGCTGCAAGGGACGGTGTAACTAGCGTTGGCATGCCCCTTTTATTGCACAGGATTTCCGGAAATAGCGCAGAAATATGTGTTTGCGTATGGGTGAGGGTGAGGGTGGGCGTTTAAAGACCGTGCTGCAAGCATGCATATTTCAATTTTCTGCCACTACAGCTTCATTAAATATTATTTAGAAGAGGAGTAGTAATAATTGGAGTTCGGTAAATGCCAGAGAGAGAAAGTAAAGCATTGCAGATATGTATATTTGTTTTCTGCACAAAAATGCGTTCCTCATTATTAGAGTTACCCGCTCGTGCACCTAACTGCAATGAACGCTGAACAATTTAACATTCAACTCACTAATTAATTTTGCAATGTTTGCTTAGTAGAAAAATTAAAACATACTTTACTTAAAAGTTATTACATAACAGTTCAGCTAAATTCAATGTTCGTTTAATAGAAAAATTATAAAAATTTTACTTTATGTAAAATGATTCAGCTCAATTCAGCACATTCCGTTCATATTCAGCGGTAGTGTTTTCGAGGTGAAAGGATAGCCCATACACATATAAGAAAATTCAGCATAATCCAGCGAAATTAAATCACGTTCAGCGCAAGTAAAACGCAATTTAAAAACATTCGTTTATTTAAAAATTATTTCATAAAAACTCAGCTCAATTCAGCACATTTCGTTTATGTTCAGCGGTAATTTTTTGGAAGTTAAAAAGTAGCACGTATATGTATAAGAAAATTCAGCATAATTCAGCGCAATTAAATCGTATTCAGCGCATTTAGAACGCAACAACAACAGTTTACAAAGTGTGCTTAATATAATTTAACAAATGTTTTTTTAAAAAAAAAGAAAAAAAATTACTTAAAAATTATTGCGTAACAATTCAGCTCAATTCAGCACATTTCAATTATACTCAGCGGAATTTTTTCGGGATTCAAGGAGTAGCACATACGTATAAAAGCAAATTCAGCGCAATTCAGCACAATTAAAGCATATTCAGCGCGCGTTATATGCAATAGTAGTAGTAGTAAATTTTAGTTCACATTTATTAAGAGCTATTTTTATAAAACTAAGCGCAATTCAGCTGCTCTTTTCACTAGTAAATGCAAATCTGTTTTGAGAAATTGAAGCGTCAGGCCTTACTGGTGGAAATCAAATGCAAATACATATATGTATGTTAAGAAATTCAAATGCTATGCGAATGCAGCAAAACTGATCATATTCGCAAACTGATATTTTTGGTTTTCAGCAAAGTTACTGAAAGGCCAATTCTAACTTCTTTCTAGTATATTGGTAGAGAAAAGTCTTGAACGGGCAACTTAGAAAATAATTTCACGCACATGTATTAAAGGTACCCTTCATAATTACTTATTTATTTCCGACACATCTATAATTAAGCCGTCTTCAGACTACTTAGTACCGCTGCATATTAAGGCATATAATCAAACCACGTGTGCAATCCGCACTTCACGTCAATCAATCTTTAAATAAAGGTCATTGCACGACATTTGGCTTTGTGCCATACTGACTTATTTATAAGTACATATTTTCCTTCGTTTTTCATTGCTGTTCTTACTACCTAAAGTGCTTGCCAGCTTGCTCAATTTGCAGCAATGACATTTTATCGCAAGAGAGCGCTCACTCGTTCCCTCGCCAGGCGGAAATTCATTTATAATTGCTAGTATTACGGCAAAATAACTGCAATCACGAAAGCTATTGCACATTGTTGGGCGCAAATGTGTCAAAGACTTACTTGTGCACATATATATTGCATACTTTATGGCGTGCTGGCGTACTAAGCTGATATGCAAGCAATAATAAGTGCCTAGTCGAGTGCAAGTGCTGAGCAAATGTGTGAATTGTTTGCCGGAATAATTATTATTAACTGCTTTTGTTTGAGGTAAATGACTTAGCTACGGCCCAGCGGGGTATGGAACTTAGCTATAACTACCTACATATAGTACTCGTATGCCATACAATGTCTTCTGCGCACCGTTTTAAGCATTTTAGTGCTACGACTATCTAGCCATGCGACATCTTCACCGTCTTGCTCCACCCCTTGCATACGTTCGTGTGCACAAATAATTGTATACGACTATTTATAAATTTATATTGCGAAGCAAAAAGTTCTTTCTGGGTCATAACAATGTGTTATCGCGGCCATTAGCGGCGCAAAACTGCATAATTATTAAGTAATTAAGATGCCATTTACCTCCACTGCAAGTTGGCGCAGTCGCGCCGCCTCTATACCGCTATACACGTACAATATATGGCGCATATGCCCGCAGCACACACACGCCAGCGCTAGCCTTTGTAGTTTGCTTACAACACTTGCAGTATTTTCTACTTGCGCCAGTGCCGCTCAACGTTGTCTTGTGCCGACTTGGCGCCACCTTGCCAACTATTTACAATTTTTAATTAAACTTTACCGCCTCAACGGCGTTTAACTTTGTGTTATTGTGTTTTGTTTTTTCGTTCGTGCAATTTTCGCTTTGTTTACGCCATTCCACCGCCTCTTTTCTACTTCTTTCCCCCCAGAAAACTTGCGCTCTTTTGTTGTTGACGCTCCACCACTTGCCTTTATACTTTGTGCTTGCTTTTATATTACCAGCTACAATTTCCGCTCCACGTCCTCTCCCCCGTCCGCAATACACATTGACAAGTTTCGCTTCTCACAGCGATCAGCTTTATTTGAGCCGCATTGGTATTCACATTTTAATTGCATTGCAATTTTTCTTTTAATTTCTCATGGCTTTCGTTCGTTTTGCGTTGCTTCTTTTCCGTTTAATTTTTGTCTTAATTCAGAAAGTTGTTAGTCGCCTTTGCTTTATATCCAACTTCATTTCATTTCATTTCAATTTTCTTACTTTGTCTTCTTTTTCTTTTCATTGCATACTTACAGGCTATCTCCTTGAAGGAGTTACGCCATCGGCACCACCGGATGTCCCACCAAGGAATCCAACAATGAGTCGCATGAATAATGGCCGTTTAGTCCCTGGTAACCCAAATGATTTGGGCGTTGATTTCGAGCCATCGTGTTTGGTGCGAACACCATCGGGCAACGTCTACATTCCGAGTGGAAATTTAAGTAAGTACCCACATCTACAAGCGAATTTAGTTAGTTGTAGTAGTATATGCTGCCTTTGCGCTCGAAACTATGCAATACTTGTTGTTCTGACAATTATTCGATTACTTTATGAGTTTTCTTTTATACACGGCTTCTCAATATGGGTTTGGCTGTATCTGCTGTCTCTATGTGTGTCTGTATGTTTACGACGGCATATAGCAATGAAGTAGGTGAAGCGAA
The DNA here is from genome assembly GCF_016617805.1 of Bactrocera tryoni. Classification (NCBI taxonomy): domain Eukaryota; kingdom Metazoa; phylum Arthropoda; class Insecta; order Diptera; family Tephritidae; genus Bactrocera; species Bactrocera tryoni. Next base: position 74,149,544 of record NC_052503.1, read on the forward strand.
TGTTAATTAAAAGTGTTAATTGAAATATTTAATTGAATGCCCAGCTAAGGATATTGTGAGTGTAAAACCTTTAAAGGAAGCGCCAAGACAGAAGCAGAAGTTGAAGTAAATGCCAAAGGAAAGAAATAAATTCAGCAGCAGAAAAAGTTAGGTAGCTGTTGGAATGCGATTAGGCCATAGCTGGAGGAAATTGTAATTTGATAGTTCGAGTGAAAATTCTTTAAATTAAAATTTTAGTAGAAAGTTCTCGGGAAAAATGAAAGTTGTGTAAAAGCAAATTAATTGGAAATATAAGAAACTTAGGAAAATAGAAAGTGCAAAAGTAAAAATCATTAGAAAAGTTCGCAACAAGAAAAAGTCAGCAAAAATAAAAAGAAAGTTGAACAAATTTATATGGGATTTACAAGTAGTTCAGTATATACTTATTCCCCTAATTTATGGGAAGTCTAGAAAAGCCAAGCATGGCTAATAAATTTATGACACAAAATTATTTTCGATCAACCCAATCTTTTTTAAACATATTAAATACTACAAAAATTGCAGTTTAGCCTTTTTAGCGCTATTCAGCAGTATACAGCACACCTATGAAGCAATGTAAATGATTTTCTGAGCAGGCTTCTTATATTCTACGCTCTAAAAATTCAAATTCAGCGCATTTTCTATAATCAATAGTTTTATATTCAGCTCAAATTATGCTTATATGCCTAAAGATTTTAAGTTCGGGTCATTTTCTGTAATCGAAAATGTTATACTCCGCCTAAATTTACTGCTATACTCAAAAAATTTTAATTCAGCTCATTTTCCATAATCAATAATTTTATATTTAATTCAAATGTGCAGATATGTGCAGAAATTTTAATTTTAGCTCATTTTGTACAATCGTTATTCTTATAATTACTTTAAAATCATAACAAATCAATTCAGCTCAATTCAGCACATTTCACTTTAATTTTCCAAGCGCTTTCTAAAGTTAGCAGCCAGCACAAACGCTTATAACGAAATTCAGCATAATTCAGCGCAATTAAATCATATTCAGCGCTAGTTAAACGCTACCAAAAAACGTTTTACCTTCCTAAGCGCAACTCTATACAGCGTAAGAAACAAAATTTTTCAACCCAGCACATTGTAGCTCGAAACAGCGTATACTGCCGCGCGCATATGTATAGGTATGTAAAGTAATGCAAATGATATTCTAAACATGATTTAAATATTCAGCGCTCAAAAATTTTAAATTCAGCTCATGCATATGCACATACATATGTACATACATGTAACCTCATTTAGGTGAGTTTTTCATACACGTAGCTCAATTTAAGCGTACATGTTTGTTTAGTAGAAAAACTTACATTGTTTTACTTGTTTTACTTAAAAATCATGGTAAATCAATTCAGCGCGAATCAGCATATATCAGGTAGAGTTTTAGGGGATTAAGGGCCAGTACATATATGTACATATAAGCAAATTCAGCGCAATTATAACATATTCAGCGCAGTTGTATCTTATTCAGCAATGCAGTTAACGTTAATTTAAAGCTATTTTTACACATTCATCTTAAATTAAGCTCAATTCAGCTGTTATCTTCACTAGCAAGTGCACATCTAGTTCAAGTAATTGAAGCGCCAAGCGTATGAACTAATCATTTATGAAATCTGCTGATATTTATGATTTCGAACAAAATTGCAGTAACGTCTGTTTTAAGTTCACTTCAGGAAAATATTAGCGGAAAATATGAAAAAGCTCTTATTTCCGCAAAGCTCAACTATTTCAAAAATAAACTTTCGCACACAACGATATGCAGAGCAGTTGCAAATATTGATTTTCACCACGGAACAGCAAACCAGAAAATTGCGCTCCAGCCAAAGCTTACGTTTAGGTATTTATGCATTTCCAGCTGGTATATTGACCCACCACAACAGCCAAACGCATAGCCATGGTGATCGAATTTGATACTGAAACGTATGCACGAAATTTCAACGACATCGACACGCGCCGACAGAGTGTTTATGGGCGTTGCATAGTGTTAGGCGTCACTGCCTTTTGCATGTTGCTTTCTTCGATTGACTGATTTTACAATTGTATTTGTTTGTTGTTGTTTTTTTTCCGCGCGCTTGTGTGTTTATGCGTGAATGTTGTGTGTATGTGGATTATTGCCATTTCGATCCACTTTTGTTGAACTTCTCTCCAATGAATTTCGAAAACACACGGACCCCGTTCACATGATATGTGCGCGCACATTACGTACATTAGAATGCACATCAAACTCATCACTATTGTAATGTGTATGCGAATATGCACGTATATGTGTGTGTATGGCTTTGTGTTTGTGTTTGTATTGCATGCGTGCTATGAAAGTATGCAGGGCATTCTGCATTTCGCCTCGTTGCGAATTAATTAGTTCAGATATGTTTGGTGCTAATTAGCTAAATGCATGCAAACACTCCCAAACACTAGTCGGCATGTATGCGTATGCGTGAGGTAGTCTATTTTAAGGCGTATCGTGGCAGTTTGTGCACTACTATGATTTATTTGTTGTTTCAATGCTAGTAATTGCAGGAAAGTTGATAAAATTAATCTAAATTGCATTGACTTAGTTTTTCTATTAACAGTTGCACATACACAAGTATATATATAAGAAAATACATATATCTATATATGTGACTGTGGCTATTTTCTAATATATATAATAAATTCTATTAAATTCGCTTGCAACACAACGTTGCAAATATTTATTTCAGGTAATACGTTTTAAGAAGTATGAGTTTAAGTGAGGAGAAAGAGGAGAAAGCGTTTTCAGTTCAAAGCTCACTTTGTATTTTAAATATTCATTAATTGCCAAGTGGAGCTGTTAATTAAATTTGCACGCCTTCTAGGTGTTGAAAAGCAATTAGCAAATATGCGTTTAGTTATTACTGCAATTCGCTTGAAAATGTGTTTAAAAATGTATAGGCTCTAATATCTTGTTATATAAATTTTAAATGTGATGCATATGTTAAGGCGCTCACATAAAATTATTTATGAAAATTATCACTTTCGACTCGTAATTCTAACCAAAGCTACTAGCGTCTTTCAAATGTAGAACTTGTACTTCATATAAGCACTAAAGCTTACAAAAACGTGCAAAATTTCTAAAGCTCGAAACGTCAATATTTGATTTTAAACCAAAATCGAATATTAGATTTATGTCTACTGCAGAAAAAATTAATATTTTTTCAAGTAAAACAAATTTAGTAGAATGCGTCAAAACTTACATAAAGCTCCGCATGGTATAAACCGCAAGAAGTCGCAAAACGCCCTATAAAATTCTTACGAAGCAGTATTGATAACGTCATAATGCTATTAGCAAACTCACTAAGTTAAAATCAGCTGCTCTACTCATTATTAAAAACAAAATTTCAAAAAGCTCTTTAAAATACGTTTTAAGAGCTTTTGAACTTAAAAACGCTTTTAAATGCACCAAATAAAAATATGATATATTTTATTTAACACGAATTTAGTAAATGCCATCGAAACTTTCATAAAGCTCAGCAGGGTATTCTAGCTCAAAATAAGTCGCATATAGCCGAGTATTTATAATACTGACATTCTATTATAAATTTAACTAACAAAGTTCAATCAGCTGCTAGGCTTTATTAAAAACGAAATTTCAATTGGCTCTTTAAAAAGCTTTTGAAAAGCTTCCAAAAATTTGTCTAAACAACTTTTTAAAAGCTTTTAAATGCACCAAATAAAAATGATATATATTTTATTTAACGCACATTTAGTAATTCTATCAAAACTTTCGTAAAGCTCAACAGGGGATTCTCGTCAAACAAAATGGCACTGAAATTTCATTATAAATCTAACTAACTAAGTTAAGATCAGCTGCTGTACGCTTTATAAAATCGAAATTTCAAAAAGTTCTTTAAAACGCTTTTGAACTCAAATAGCTTTCTGAACAACTTTTTAAAAGCTTTAAAATGCACCAAGAAATAAATGGTATGTTTTATTCAACACAAATTTAATAAAATCTATCAAAACTTTCATAAAGCTCAGCAGGTTATTCTCGCCCACAAAAATTCGCTTTAAACCTAGCAATTATAATACTGAAATCGCATTATAAATCTACCCCACTCAGTTAAAATCAGCTGCTGTACGCTTTATTAACGATACTTGAAAAAAGCTCTTTAAAACGCTTTATCAAAGCTTCCTATTACACTAAATAAAATCTTTTATTTTGAAAAATTCGTGGCTCAATTTAATCGCACATAAAATTAATCACTAAACACTCTTTCGATATAAATAAAGCACACAAAGCTTTCTCACTAGTAATCACCTTATTGTGTTCTCTTACAATTGAAAAAAGCTTCAGTATTTATACGAATAATTTACCTGAACTAGAAATATTTCGCAATTTATTGGTAGGTAATTAATTTCAAAGGGTTAGGCTTGAAATAATCTCATTAAAAATCCCAACAAAAAATAACCCTGCCTGATCAAGTACCGGTGTATCATAGCTTCTTTCGTTAGACTACACTTTGTGGTTATAAATTTACGTATTTTGAGTTAGGGTATCTTGTGTTTAGGGCTTTTAATTTTGAAAATTCTTGTTTACCGAAAATATTGTTTATTGGGGTTAATCAATCATTTCGCTTAACTCTTCTTGGTTAATTAGGGTATTTTCAGTTTGAATTTAAATTTTAAAGACTTTAAATATTGGGGTTACGAAATTAAGTATTTCAATAAAAATTCCCCAAACGAAAATAACGCTGGCCGATCCTAGACTGCAGTATCATCAGTTGTTTGACTATAGCTCCTTTTGGATAATATAAATTTGGGTATTTTGAGTTTTGGGGTATTTTGAGTTTTGGAGGATATAAATTTGGGTAATTTGAGTTTTGGGATTTCAATTTTGGGGTATTTTGAGTTTAGGGATTTAAATTTTGGAGTATTTTTTTATATTGGGGATTTTGTGTATGGTGATTAAATTTGTAGGGGTTTCGAGCCGCTTTATCAAAAAAACTTTCGGTAATCTTATAAAATGTTGAAGAATGAGTTGTTTTAAATACCGGAATGGTTAAAGAAAAAATATTAAACAAATTCATTCTCAAACAATCACTTCACTTCAATTTTTATGCGCTCTTTCGCACAGCGTTGCATATTTAAAGGCGCGCCATGTCACTTAAATCGCAAATAAGTTGATTTGCATGCACAAGCACATGCTGAATCAATGTACGAACAAATATTTAAAAATATCAAACACAAATACCAACTGAGCCGCTTGCAAATACACACGCATATACATATAAAGGCAAGCGTTTAAATATTTTAATGTCTGTTTATGTTTATAGCAATAAATTGGCTATATTGACACCAAAGTGCGCACGAACAAATGGCAATTGCTTAACGGAAACAACGTCGCTGGATATTTTATATATGTATGTCGACATATGTATGTGTCGATGCGCAGATGTATGCATCGCATATATATTAATATCTGTCTGTTTACTAGTTATTGCTTGCCAAAGAGTTGGCAGACTGGCTGTCTATCAGGCCCATCAGCCTGCATATAGGCTTGTCTCTGCCGCAGCCACTTTGGATAGACATGTATATATAAATGTGTGTGTGCGCAAATGAAAGTCAATACTTGCAAACACTTAAACACAGCTGTTGCCATTGAAGCACGCATATAGACACGCATGTATAGGTGTTTGTTGCCATAAATAAGGCTTATATGCACATGTATGTGTGTGTATTTATGTATAATCATGCATGTAATCATATTTATTTGCATTGGTATTTGTTGCGCATTACAGCTGCCAACAGACGGGCAACCGACTGACTGATTAGCTGATGGCAGCCGAGTTTGGTGCTGCGGCGGCGCACACAAACAGCCATATTTGTTGTGCCAAATGCATTTCGGATCTCTTTGGAGCGCACAAATGTAGGCAACAGTTTTTTGCCATACATTTTTACTTGCGTATGCAGGGAAATTTGGCAGCTGCAAAGCTGTGTTGGCATATCTTTGCAGGCTTTATTATTTTTTCGTAATTTTTGTGTTTTTTATTTTTTCTTTTTTTTTGTATTTTTATTTTTTATATATTTTTTCCCTTCATTTCTTCCGTGCCTGCCACTACGCGTATATTTGCTGCGCTGCCTCGCTGTTTAATATGCGCAATTTATTTATATTTTTCTGACAACAAAATTTGCATTTCATTTTATGCCAATATTCGCTGCATTTCACTGCGTACTCGGCAGAAAGTTTGTTTGCGAAAGGCTTGACTTTTTCGCTCAAACAAGCCGAGCTCTGAGGTCAACAGCCAAGCATACAAGCATGCCACACAGGCGCAGAAGTTAAATCTGTATGTCATATGTGTATATTTACATGTAAATACATACTAATACTAGAGCAGCATGTATGCGTTGGCATGTGTGTTTTTAGCATAGCACCAGGCTCACGAGCATTGAAAATTTTATGAACAACAAAAACAAATACTTCAAAATGCATTTGAATTGTATGGCATGGTTGAGGCTTTGAGGCTTCAACAAAAGCCGACCAGCTGGAGCGCAATAGTTTATGCTGTCGAAACTCAAATACTTTTTATTTTATTTATTTATTTTCTTTTTGATGTGCGGAAACAGCATTGTATATGAGTATAGCAGTTAACATATACAATTGCATTTACTAAAAGCATTGCAACACTGCAATTTATGCACAGCTTTTCTCCAGTTGAGGCTTAAACGCATTCCTACGTATTTGTATATGCTATATATACATACATACATCCATATATTTGCAAAGTGCAGCATTTTTGTATACCCCTCATATATGTATAGGTATATTTTCAGCATTTTTTGCATTTAATAAGAAATGTGGTTCAGATAATATTTGCACTCTTACAAATATTGACATACTTATGTATGTCTCTAGCTCATATAAACCTTTTACACACTACCAATAAAGACTAAGAGAGAGAAATAGTTATACAATAATACAAAAATATATTATCTATAGTAAAAATAATAATAAAAGAGAGAAAAATCTGTCTAATATCAACTGTGAACTGTTTTAGAAGCTTGCAAAATTTTACTGACCTACATATTTTTTCATTTTAAAACTCAATTTAATATTTAAACAAAATCAAAAATTCCAGAGCTTTCATTAAAGCTCTTTCTCTTAGTCGGAAAAAGTTGAACTTGAAAGTTGACAACTATTTGATTTTTCACATTATTTCGGCAAGGCTTAATATTTTAAATAATCATGCAATGTCTAACCTTTATTAAAGCCCCAACTCTTCAGAGCTTTCAGCAAAACAATTGTGAAACCCTCCAAAACGACATAAAATTGTTTTTTGTTTTGGAAGCTTTTCAGCCTTTTGCTTAAAAGTCGAATTGATTTTCTGAAGCCTTTTAGCTTTTTGCCAATATTCCGAATTTGAAAAGCTTTCACTTTTGTACAAAAAACTTTCCAATGTGGTTTATATTTAAAATATTTCCAAAAACAATTTTCATTTCATTTTCTGAAGCTTTCGAAGCTTTCGGTTGGTATTTTAAATACAAAAAGTCTTCATTATTGGGTAAAAGAAAAATTAAGACTTAGCAGTGGCTTTCCAAGCTTTTGCTTATTGTTTAAAATTTAAACACCGTAAGTTTGAGTTTTTGATGTTTTTCAAGCATTTGTTTAATACATAAAGTTTAAACATCTTGCATTATTCAAAAAAAAAAAGGTTTACATAGACACAAGTCGGAGTTTCTCCTACTTTTAATGGCTTTGATGAATGTTAAAATTTGTAAAGCTTTTATTACTGGCAAAAAGAAGATCGAAAAAGATTTAAGCTTGCATTATTAGGAAAAACTTTAAAGAAGTCTAAAGTTTGATTCTCTAAAGCTTTTTAAGCTTCTAGCATTTATTTCAAATTTTAAAAGCTTCTTTATTTCAAAAAAAAAGTTTTTAAAAAGCGAAAGCATTATTGTGAAAAAGTTACCAACCGCTCAAAGTTTGATCTTCTAAAGGATTTCAAGCTATGTTTGATATTTTAAATTTGAAAAACTTTCGTTATTCACCGTTATTATTAAAACAAATTCAAAAATACTTAAGTTTGATTCCCTGAAGAATTTTAAGCTTTAAAATTTTAAATTCGAAAAGCTTTCATTTTAAAGATAAAAGGTTTCAAAAAGGCGTTCGTTTGATTTTTGAAAGCTTTTCAAGCTTTTGGTTAATTTTTCTATTTTAAAAAGATTTTATATAAAAAAGTTCAAAAAAGACTTACGTTTGATTTGCTGGAGCTTTTCACCTTTCATTTTTGGGAAGTGCTGAAAAAAATACAAAAGCTGCTTTAAAGTTAAATTCAGTATTTATTTGATTTTAATAAACAATTTATAATACGTTTTTCTTTCATTCAAATCTTAAAAAAATATTTAAAGTAATAATTTTGTGTGACTTTTTTTAAATTTAAAAAATATCATTATGTATTAATAAAAATTAACTTTTTTCTTTCATTAAAATCATAATTTTTTTTTTTAATTTTTTTAAACAAAAGCCTGCTTTAATTAATACAAACTCTACCTCTACCACCACGCACACATACACAACCATAAAGCTGCATTATTTCCTGTATTTAGCAGTCATTTCATTGTCTCGGCAAAAATGGTAAAAAGCGCATAAATACTTCGCAGACATACATTCATTACATATGTGAGTAATAAGGTAAAATAATGAAACCCATACAAAGCCAGAGCTTTCGAAAAAAGCGTATAAAAACTCATATATATGTATATTATTGTATATTATGTGTCCTCGTTTAAATAATTATGCAATCTACTACTTATTATTTGCATTATGCGCACACATACTGCTACATAGCATTATACCCATTATAGTATATGCTTATGTATGCATTTTTCTATTTGCTTAGCCAACTTAGACTAACCGTGAATATAGCTTTCCGTTTTCCGCTCTCATCCGCCGGTTTTACTTATCCTGTTTCCTTGGCTTTGCTTCCTACTTTTGCTGCTTCCTGCTTCATTGCACAACGAGCGCCAAGCGACGGCTTTGTTTTATACGCGCATATGTCACTCACATGTGTAGGTGAGTGTGGCTGAGTAAATGTTTTGTGGATTATACTCATGCGCTTGATTTCAATGTTACTCATACGTCCCGGCGGACGTTGTGAATGAATGTAAGCGACAGTTTTCAAGTTCATAATTATGCAAACGGGCGCACAAATACTTAGACAGACGCGAGCATGTGTAGCAGTTATTTACAGTTAACAATGTATATTGTATAAATATACATATATGTATATATATGTGTGGGTGTGTTTGAGTAAAGGTTTATACTTATTATAAGCATGTCCTCAGCTTCTGCGGCGGAAAATGCATTTTCATCATCTTTAATTTATTTTCTGCGCACAAATGAGTCGCCGCATAAGCATACCAATGAAGTGAGTGCGGCAGAGGGTGGGGACTTAATGAAAGTAACGATAATGCGGCAAGTGGTACGGGGGTATTTTCGCAATGCATACACATACAAAAACACCTACAACGGTATATACGTGCATGTTATTACATAAATTCATGCGCTCCACCTTCCACGTTGTTTAAGAAATTCATGCATGGCAGGTAGTCATTTCCCTTGACGGAAGTCATTCTACCGCAGACTGCTTGCCGCATGCACAACAAGACCAATACACATACAGAGACGCCGCTCAACGCGCCGCCACACAGCGAAAACGCAAAAAGCCGGTTGTGCAAATGAACGCGTTGTTCTTACTGCACGCACATGCAGCGCCATTGTTGTTGCTGCTTTCTGCTGCGACGTACAACAGAAAGTCACATAATCTTAAGCTGCATTAAGATTTCCAATGCATTTGCTCGTGTTGTGGCGTGTTTCAGCGCTGTTGCTGTAAACTCATGTCCTTACGTCTATTTAAAGCGCTCACACACACACACACACACACTGGCCGCTTTGTGGTGTGTATACTTAAACGCGCTGCGACGAAATTGTCGTCTCCAGTAAAGACATTTTTTTAATTAACATATTACAACAACGGCGCGAAAAGCACAAAGGCACAAGGTAAAATAACTGTGCATTATGCGTGGGTGGTTGCAAAGGCAATGTGAAGGCTTGCCACACTCTCTGGTACATGCGTTGCAATTTTAATTATGACGTATGGTAATTTTTGGCGCGCAGTAGGGGTTGAAAGTGCGGGCGCGGTGCATACAGTGGGCGTCACTAAATGGTTTACGCTTTAAATAGTATGAAGCACTTTGGAAGTTTTGGAAGTAAAAAATGGTGCAAGTTAAATGTAGCAGCTCTAAAAATTGCTATTCATTATTTTTTCTCTAGCTAAAATACCCAAATTTACATCCCCCAATTCTTGGTGGGAAAGACTCGAAACCCCCTAAAACTTAATACCCAAACAAAAAATCCTCAAATTCCCTAATATAAAAAAATACTCTAATTTTTGGTGGAACAGACCCAAGACACAAACTCCTTAATGTAAAAAAATCCTAAATTTTTGCTGAGAGAGACTCAAAACCTCGAAAAATTCAATTCAGAAAACACAATTTCCCAATGTAAAAAAATTCCCAAATTTCGATCCCCACATTTTTGGTGCAGTATGCTCGAAACGGCAAAAATCATTATCTAGGCACAAGATCCCCAAATTTTTGGTGGGAGAGGCGCGGAACATCCTAAAATTAAATACCTAAACACCAAATTCCCAATGTAAAAAAACCCCAAATTTACACACCCACATTTTTGGTGGGAGAGGCTCAATCTCCATTTCAAAAAATACCCAAATTTAAATCCTCAAATTTTAGGTGGGATATCCTCGAAACTGTGAAAAATTCAATACCTGAACACAAAATTTTCAAATATTTTGTAAGAGAAGCTCGTAACCCCCTAAAATTAAATACCAAAACACAAAATCCCCAAATGAAAAAATATCTTAATTTACATCCACAGATTTTTTACATGCAGAATGGATTTCTATGTGAAAGAACTGATAAGACCCCGTTTTTTAAAGCAATGCAATACGGAGAGTTTTTTTGGTGAATATGAAATCGGGGATTTCAAGTCAAACCCATTTTTTTATTTTCTCTAACTCACTGTCTCCAGTTTTCTTCAACAACTTTCTTAATTTAGTAATATTATTTTTTATCCATTTTAATGCAATATTTACAGCATATTTCTCCCACATAAACCTCAATTGCGTACATTTAGGCGTAACAACGCATTTCGTCTTAAACAAGTCACTACCACGTGGTTATTGTACCTGATAATCAACATTAATAAATAAACGATATTCATTTAATTATTTCGAGTTTGATTTATATGTACTTTCTAGTATACACATATGTACATACACAAAAATGTTAATATATTTATGAACTAAAAATGCTGGCGGTCTTTTTATGGTGCTGCTTTGTGTAGTTCATCATTGGCTACGCTTTTCAACCTCGGTTTCATATCAAACACTTTGCGCGCTATTGTATTAAATACAGAAAGCGCCTAGAAATATGCAACCCTTTTTATGTTTTGGCATGTAGCTGCTTGCTCATTGACAGTTCGCTCACAGCTGTTGTGGTATGTCGCTGTCTCAAGTGGTTTTGTTCATATATTTGTAAAATAAAACATATAAATATGGTATTTAGCTTTATAGAGTCATGGCTTTGAATTTTGCTAAAGATATTTTCGTTAAGTAAAATGATTTTGCCAGTGAGAGAAGAAAATATATAATGTATATAAAGTAAAAATTTAAGTTTAAATTTAAAATTTAAGTTTAAATTTAAAATTTAAGTTAAAATTAAAAAAATAATAAATGAATATACATATACATTTTTACACGAACATAAAAAAAAATTTCTTCTTCTAAAAGTGCTCAATTAATTAAATTAAATTTTTAAAATTACGCAATCAAACAAAAAAAAAATCATATAAAAAACACCAAGTGACTAAAGAAAAATAAAACTTTTATCCTTTTGGGTTAAAAAATGTTTTTTTGTAATGCTAAGGTGTTAGGTTAAATATAATATAAAATATATATAATTACATAATTTTTTTTGTTTTTTTTTTGTATATTTTTTGAATTGAATGATACACAATTTAAATTAAATATTTAGATTTTAGGCAAGAATTTTTTAAATTTTTTTTTTGGTTATACTTCAATTTATCTTTTTTTCGTTTGGCAACCCCATAAAAACGATTTCGATTTTTATTGCACAAATTGATTATTCGCACCCATAATAAGATAAACACGGATATATGCAAAGATTTCTCAAAGGGAACACCCCGAACGCCTAAAAGTGGACTATTTAAATCGTCAACAAAAGTAAATTACCATCATAAATGCGAATTTTTTTACGGTAATAAAGATTACGACGTAAGAACCAAAAATAAAACGCTAACAAAATTGTTTCGAAAGCGCCTATTTTTTCGAAGTGAATTTTATATATTCGTGTGGCAACCATATTAACGTGATATCGATTTATACTGCACAAAAAATGTATTCATTCACCCTCATATCAATGTAAATACGCAAACGTACAAAGATTTCGCAATAGTAAAACTCGAACGCCTAAAAGCGGACTAATGAAAATTTCAACAATAACAAAATAGCATTTATGATTGCAAAAAATTTTACAGTTATCACGATTAAAGTCGAAAAACCAATAACTAATTTTTTTCGCAAAAGCGCCTAAAAGCAGACTATCTAAATCGTCAACAAAAGAAAATTCGCATTTGTGATTGCAAAAAATTGTCCAGGAACACTGATTATGTGGTAAAAACCAATAATAAAAATATTTCTCAAAGCGCCTTAAAGCAGACTATTTAAATTGTCAACTGAAGTAAAAGTAGTTATGAAACAAAAATATACATAAATATATATATCAAAAAGAAAAATTATTTCACAACTTTTTTCGAAAACAATTTTTTGCCAGTTTTCGAAAACCAAACTGCAAACCGCAATATTTCTTCTTAATTTCGCATTGTCTGTAGAAAGAACACTTCATCACATTTACAAACAACCAGCTTGTCTGCTTCTTAAACAATGCATGCCATTTCCGCCGAAATACGGCGTATAAGAACATTTTGCCGTAGCGAAAACACGAAACTTTTATTTTGAAAATTAAAAATTAAATTCGTGCAACTCCCAGCGCGGCATTTTAAACGCGTAGAAAATCCACAACGAATACACAAGCGCATGCAACAACACGCATGCCACGGCATGCCGCCACACACGGCATAACATGCCACATGCCATACGTTGTTTACGCTACACACGAATTTTGTTATCAGTTGGGGACAAATTTAGCAAAAGCAACAACAGCCACAACTCGCTAACAAAATAAACTTTTGCCGCGGAAGGCGCCGCCCCAGCGCTGAGGGGAGTGACAGCAAAATAAAGGTAGAAAAGTTTTACAGCAAAGGGCGTACCGTTAACTGAAAAGAAATCAGCATGTAGATAAAAAAAAAAACAAGAACAACAAGCGCTTTTCTAAAACAAATGTTACTGTCGAAAAAGTTCTTAAATTCCCCGAGGCTCGCAATGCGGCACTCGCACGCCGGCGCGCATTGTTAGCGCAAATCTGCAACAACAATAATAACAAAAACAGCTGCAAGTGAATAAAAATGTAAAAAACGCTGGAGTCGCTGTTCTTCGTAGGGAGTCAAAAGAGTTTCGCTGCGCCTCGGCTACACTTTTTTTTCGTGCTTCAAGCGAAAAGTGGCGCAAATCCGCTTTTTCAACAAACGCTTTGGGTAATTTTGTTTTTAAATTATTATATTTTTTTACTTTGCAACTCACGCTGCTTACCACAACAGCCTGACGCGCACAAGAACACGCTTGTATGCGTGCATGTGTGTGTGTGCTTGTGTGCGAGCCAGCCAAGCTAAAGCCGAAAATGTAAATAAACAAAATGCCGCCGAAAGCAAAAACAAGCAATACACACAAACACACATGCGCAGAGACAACGCTAAAGCGGCTAAATATACTGATGTATGTATGTATGGCTGCAAAAATGCTTTTGAAAATACAGGCTGCTTTCTACAACGTCTGTAAAAGTGTTCTTTTAAACCAAAAACCGCTTTAAATACATAATCGCCGGCAACAATTACAGATTTTTTTCGAAAATTAACGGTTTTGTACACACATAAAGCAACATTTTGTGTGCAGATTTGTTGAATTATGCGAAGGGAAGTGAAAAAATTTTGAAATCGAAAGAAATGCATAACATTTGGAGTAAAATTGTTGACAGAACATGAAAAAATACAATTTTGATTTTTTTTTTAATTAGCAAATAATTTAAAAACAATCAAAACATGGTAGGTAGATATTTTTTAACATCTTTTTTAAAAAATATTAAATCTTAAAAAATCTTTTTTAAAAAATTTTAAATCTTAAAAACTTTTCGACAAAAATTCGTTTGCAAATAATCAAACGTGCTTTGTATATATTCCACAACAAAATTATAAAATCTGAAAAATAGTTTTTAAAAAAAAATTTCGAAACAATTTTTTTCAAAAATCAAATATGGTCAGTAATTATTTTACAACTCGATTTTTGATTAAAAATTGTATGCAAATAATCAAACATGCTTTGTATATATTGAACAACAAAATTATAAAAAATGAAAAAAAAAAATTTTTCAAAAAAGTTTCGAAAATTTTATTTTTTTTTCAAAAAATCAAATATATTCAGCAAGGATTTTTGAATCAAAAAAATATATTTTTCCAATACATATTGCTTGTGGCATAAATCTAGGCGCTTGTTAGACGTTCCATAACCACTACAGTATTTGACTATTTGCTATTTAAAAAACATCGCTGCTTTCAGTTTAGAAATATTTATAACATAAATTAGTTAAAAAACTTAAATATTTCAAAAAAAAAATTAAAATTACTAACATGACTTGTAGGTATTTTAGAAAATGGCTCTCGAAAAAATGTAAATTTCAAAAAACTTTTTGACAAATTTCGTTTTTTCTTCTTTTCAAACATAAAGTATACATATACATATGTACTATATATGTTTTACAACAATATTTTTAAATTTTCAAAATAAGTTTAAAAAAATTTTTTTTTTTTTAAACAGACCTGCTCACTACATTTTTCTCTACAAGATTCTTGAATCAAAAAAATATAAAACAAAAAAATTAAGTAAGCCACTAAACTTCACCTGTGGCATACATCTAGGCGCTTAGTGTACAATTCACAATGACAACAATCTTAAACTATTTCTACAACGCTTCAAATAAGCTCTGCTTTCAATTACTGCAACAATTTTTTGTTTCAATAAAATTTGCTGCAATTCAGTTGCTTAAAGTCTTGCATTTAATAATCACAGTGTCAGCAGCAACAGCAGCATGCTGTACAAAATGAAATTACACTAAACAACAATGCAGCTTCTGGCAAACACATGTCAAATTATGACAGCCACAAAAACAACAACTAAAACTACACACAACAAAGCCGACAACATGATGAAAAGTTTTTGTGAATTTTTTCATGCAAAATATGCGGATACAGGGTTGCAAAGGTAGTAGGGGCGGTTGCGGTTTTCACGCCGCCGTCTGCATCAGCGCTGTAATATAATTTATGCTTACTTTACTAAACATGCATATATGGGCATAAAAATGGGTGTAGAAGTTGGAGAGTTGCCATACAGTTGAACACATGTTGGGTTATATGCTTAAATATATACAAAAAAGTGGAAAATGTTTGGATAAAATATTCATTCATTGATACTTAACAATTTTCCTTACTTTTTTTTACAATAAATACATATATTAGATAAAATCTGAAACAACAGCTCTTATAATTCCTTAAATAATATTCTTTAACAATGTTCGTCAACTACTTGAGTTCACATTCTCCCAATTTCATAAACTCCAACGTGCATATAGCCCTTGTGCACCCATTAAGCATGCTTGCTATTGCCTTTATGTAATTTATATGGTATTTTCTTTCAACAGCCTTTGTTGTTGCAATAGTTTAAGCATCACTTTAGCATAGCTTTGACTTTGCCATTGCTATAGTACTAAGGATCACCATGGTTGCTTGTGCGTAAGCGACAACGCCTTTGTATGAAATAGTTTTGACATAAAAAATGCAGGAATAAATGTGCACAAAAGTGGTTTTATTGCCATACACACACATATGCGCGCATTCTTTGTGTCTTCGTTAACAATGATAAACTTCATTAGTGTGTATGCTTTGACTGAGGAAAAGTTGTCGCCGCAGCAAGCGCATACCACTAAATTGGAGGCATGTAACATTTCACATATATAACACAAAATATGTTGACAGATGCACAGGGGTTTATATATATATGTATATATATATTTGCTAGAGTCAGTGTCTTTGTTTCAAACTTTAAAGACTCAGAATATGGTATTCAAAACAGGGTATTCAGAATGCTGAAATTTTTCCCGATTTTAAATATTAAATTTTAAAAGAAAACTGATTATTTGTGAATAAATATCATGGTATTTTCATAATATCGCGCAGAAATGTTAATTTTGAGACAATTGTTATTTAAAAGTTACGTAGACGCAGTGGCGCCCATGTACGAGTTATGCTTGAGAGTAGCTTCAAAGGCTCAAAATATGTAATCAACTATAAAAGTATGAACTTTTTCTGTTCTTAAAGCTTTGAGTTTTTAAATAATATTAAATTTTAAGAAACTTAAATATTTGTTGTTGAAAATCGTCACATTTTCGAGATATAGCGAGCAAATAGCGCTATAGAAGAAAAGTAACGTATACGCAGTGTAGTCAAGGTAGAGGTTAAGCCTTAAAGTTGTTTAAACATATAAAATGGCTAGGTATATACACTTGAAATAAAAAAATATTGTCAAGCATTTAAAACTCAAGGTTAATTCATAAAGTAACGCATACGCAATGGAGTAGGCCTTAAAGTTGCTTTACGCATATAAAATGGGCAGTTATACACATTCGAAGTAGAAAATAATGTCAAATATCGAAAATATGGGCTAGTTCAATCAATTTTTTTTTAAATAAAATTATTTTATTAGAGAAAAAACAAGTCATTGGAGATTTTTGGTGCTATAACACGAGTGCAAGCAAAAATCCTTTTCTGACTATTTATAAAATTATTTATGGAAAGGTCGAGTTTTTGTCTAAATTTCTTAAAATAGATATTTTATATAACAAATGCAGCAAAATTTTATAGTGAATGAAAAAAAAATTCTAACTCATATTCCAAAATTTTTTTTTTTAATTTTCATGACAAGTATAAAACACATTTTTTTTTTGCAAAAATTCGAACTTATATTCAAAACTATGTTTTTTTTTGACTAAAAAATTAATTCTTACTTTTTTTAATTTTTGAATATTTTTTATATAAAAGAAGTTGTATACACATATTTTTTTTGCAAAAAATTCGAACTTATATTCAAAACTTTTTTTTTTGACTAAAAAAATGATTCTTATTTTTTTAATTTTAAATATTTTTATTTAATGTAAAAAAATTCTAAATTGAATTAAAATTTTTTTTATTAATTTTTATGGCAAGTATAAATTTTTTTTAGTAAAAAATTTATTTTACAAAATTTGTTTTTACTGAAATATTAATTAATTTTTTTTGAAATTAGTTTTGTTAATTTTTTTTTTAATATTATTTATTTTTTTATACACTTCATAAAGTTAATACTGGTTTACAACTGAGTATCGCCATTAAAATATGTTACGCATACGCCATGGCAACTGACTCTCTACTGCAAATGCACACAAAACCCATTATTTAAATAATTCAATTTTGTTAATAAACTTAAATTGCAATTCTAAACACAATTTTTAATGCGTAAAAGTAACACACACACGCTTATATGCATGCACACGCTTACATCTAATCCATTCAATAATTTATGCGCCAACCTATACGATTTATAGACACATTTTATTTATATGCGCTCGGTGCTTAGCTAATAAATGCGAGTTTTTGGTAAAAGTTGCGCTTGTAATCCCCAGACGTTGCATCAGTACTAATGGTGTGCGCATAAATGCATTTTTCCATTAGTACAGCTAGCTTAACTCCAAATATGTACAATTCCAATTTCACAAAACATAAAAAAGCAGCTAAACAACATGCAAGTGCCTGAATTAACGTAAATAAATACGACGGTGTGTTTCTCAACAATTGCATGCATGTAATTTTTAACTAAATTTCGCTTTGTTTTGGAAATTTTCAAATACAAAATATTTATCTAATCCCATTCTGTGTAATAATGAGCTTTAAATGATCCCATTGCGGCGAATATTAGAGTGTCGCGCCCCTTAGGGTGAACTGAACGCAACAAAAGTTGGATAATGTAAATATTTTTCATTTTTTTAGAAATTACTGCAGTTTTTCGTGCACTAGCATGTAGTACAGCAATAAAAACAAGCGTTTACATTTAATTGCAAATAAATGAAAATACATAGCATTTTGTAAATTTATAAAAAGTTTTTAACCTTAATTTGGCTAATTTAAATACAACAGCATACATGCTTGCATGTTATTTTTGTGGTTTGTGCATTTTTGCTGAACGTTGTAGGAAATTTTTTACGTATGATGAATAAAAATAACTAAATTGAATGGGATAAATTTTATATGAGAAAAAATGTTAACTTCGGTTGCACCAAAGCTGGGATTCTATACACAAATTAAGAAATTTCCATACAAAAACATAATTTTGATGGTTAAGTTTGTATGGCAGCTATATGTTATAGTAGTCCGATATGAAAAATTTCTACAGATATTGTAGCTTTGCGTAAGGCCAAAAAATCTCTGCTGAATTTAGTGAAGATATCTTTTAAAATAAAAAAGCTTTTCATACAATAACTTGTTTCTGACTGGTCAGTTTGCATGACAGCTATATCATATAATGGTTCGATCTAAAACTTTCTACAAATCTTATAGCATTGTTTTGGACAATGATTCATGCAAAGTTTCGTGAAGATATATTGTCAAACAAAAAAGTTTTTCATACAAGAACTTGTTTTCGACTGGTCAGTTTGTATGACAGCTATATCATATAATGTTTCGATCTGAAAAATTTCTACAAATCTTATAGCATTGTCTTATACAATGATTCGTACCAAATTTTGTGAAGATATCTTGTCAAACAAAAAAATTTTTCTTACAAAAACTTGTTTTCGACTGTTCAGTTTGTATGACAGCTATATGCTATAGTGATCCAATATCGACGATAGGAACAAATTAACAGTTTTTTGGGGAGAAAAAGGTGCATGCAAAATTTCAGAACGACTAGTTAGCGTATATACTAAATCAACACAGCTCGTTACGTTGATGATTTATATACAAACATATGTATATTGTAAATCTCCAATTTTCCTTTGGCTATAAAAATGCACATGCAATTTCAATACATAACTACTTTATATTGTATTAATGCGAGCACATATGTACATAATAGCGCAGTAAATATAGATATTTCAAAAAAGCGCCTGAAGGTATGCTAAACTAAATAAAATTTAAACCTGGAGGCGAAAATTAAGCAAAAATAGTTTGAATATAGATCACAGTACTGCAAATAATAAAAATATTTTCTTTTTTAACGAAGATAAGTTTATTTTAACCAAGTTAACTAAAATTTTAAAAAATTTTGAAATCTATAAAAATTAATATCGCTTCAAAATGCACTTTAAAATAACAACAAAACCCAATTTAATTTATATTTCTAATACAAATTTAATATTAAATTACCGAATCTAAAATTTCCTCTAACGAACTATTTAACTCCAGCTCGCAGCTCTCAGCTACCCCCACTGCAAGTGCAACGCCCTTAGTCAAGCCAAAGTTTCTCTTATCACTGTCTAACCATCTGTTCGAAACTCTTTGTGTCGCTCACCGTCTGGCGCCGCGTGTCGGTTGTCGCCTGCAGCTTGCCACTTGGCGGCTGCCCTTTGCCGTCTATGCTGTGTCTACCCACACGCCAACAATTTATGCTCATGTCATGTCGTCTGCTACCTTCAAGTTAATGCGCAAACTTCGTGCTGCTGTTTTTATTAGTCCAACTTGAAATTTTGCTCTGTTATTTTGTAAATGCTTGTAACCATTTTGTTGCTGATATGCGCATTGCTATGTAGAGTTTGTTGTATTACTTAGTGTTTTTGGTGTTGTTACGGTAGTAGTAATGGTATATGCGTAACAAATTAACCCGCATTAGATAAATTGTGTGTTAGCATACAGGCATATCCATATACTGCTGGCTTGTTATGCTTTGTTGCTCATACGCCACGGTGGCCAATTTAGTTGAGTTTGACGAGTTGCTGTTACAGCTACTCACATATGCCAACATAATGTGGCAAATTTTTGTTTACATTTGTGAGTGCTTTTGATTGTTGTTATTGTTGTTTTTCTTAGTCTGCTGCTGTTTGGCTTTACTCTGCTTGCGTTTGCCCATCTGATTGTCGGTTATTTTGTACGCCAGAGATTTTATCAATTTTTGTGCTTGCTAACGTTTGCTTTTAAAGGCCATATATGTATATTTATAAAACACAAATGAGAATAGTAGTCGACTAGAAGTAGACAGCCTACTTTAATATTGTGTTTATACATATACATAGCATTTTCTTTAACTCCGAAAGTAATTTATAGGCAAAAGGAAGAGCAAATTTACATACTGTCTGCTTGCCACAAGCTCAAACACTAGAGCTTACAGAAAATTTTTGAATAACAAAAGTGTGAAAAAATCACAGTTCTTCGAATTTTCTCTTACTATGCATGTAATATCATTCTCTTGAGCATACTTTTAGGCATATATAACACTCAATTTAACAACTCTCTATTTTGGCATAATTTTTTCTTATTTTTTCACACTTTGAAAGCCAAGTTCATAACAACTTTCAGACAACTCAAAATACATAAACATGCATCCCAGGGGTATATTTTATATATTTTATAGCTGTGATAGCTTATAGCGTGCACTAATTTTGCGAAACTAGAAGTTAGAAAACTAATTAGGTCAAAGTGTCAGCAGCATACAAGTATATAGGGGCCTTGAACACAAATTTATAGAAAAGGAACACACAGTACACAGCTGGCTAACACTGCAGTAGAGCATATTTAAAACCGAAGCTAATGCTAAGGCAATCAAACTCATGTTAATATACATAACTTCACATACATATGTACATATATAAATGTATTTTATAAACGTAAATTCAAATGCAAAACTCTTTACATCATAAATCGTTCTCGAAAGTCATATGTATATACATAGGTGACTTGAATGCTGCTCAGAGTGAACGCCTGCCGCCTCATACTCGTAGCTGCGAATAACATTTACAACTACGGCAATAATTAACTGAATGCCATAGTTAATTTCATAAGAGAATTGGTAAATTAGGTGAAAAGTGTGAAGTCTCTCTAGGACTTGTGAGAAAGCAGGCATAAAATTTGTTGTGTACGCTTTAAATATGCCGAAAGGCTTCTAAAGTCAAATATTTCGAAATATATCGCTGTACTCCAAAATTAAGCTATAAATTCAAATTGCGCCTAAAATTAGGCACAACTGAGAAAAATTGACGGCATAGAAGAACTAAAAGCAATATTCGTCTAATGCTAAAAATGATGGTAACTTTATTAGTCGAAAACCGCTAAATGCGTACTCTAATAATAAGTTTTAGAACCAGTCTACGCCTAAAGATAGGCAAAAGTATAAGAAATTAAGTTATTTATATAAAGAGAAACCACGAAAGAAATAACTAGTCAGTCACACTTTCCAAAATGCCAAACAACGCTTGACGGCAGTAAAATATTCCAAAAATAATTCATAGATCCATTTTGCGCCTAAGGGTAGGCAAAAGTGGGAGAATTAGAGTTATTTTTACAGAAAAAAACCACAAAATAAAAGTCAACTTGGGAAATATGGCAAAAACGATATTAAGGTGCAATAGTTCGAAGCCCTTACTAGTCAGACACACGTTCCAAAATGCTAAAAATAGCACTTGACGGCACTGAAGTATTCTAAGCATAAGTCATTGATCCATTTTGCGCCTAAATGAAGTTATTTGCACAGAGAAAAATCACAAAACAAAAGTCGTCAAGAAAATGAATATGCCAAAAGGAATATTTAGGTTAAATAGTTTCGAAAATTGCTTTTTAAGAACGTTCCCCTGAATGTTAAATATAACGCTCTAAGAGAGTGGTGTACTCCAAAAAGAAATCACTTCCCAATATCTCTCTTCTGGACGTTTCAAATAACGCTTGACGAGTGTAGTGTACTCCAAAAGCAAGTTACATATTAATCTTGCGCCAAAAAGTAGGCAAAAATGTCGGAATTATTTATACAAAAGCGAACTGCACACAAAAAGTCGACGAAGGTATATTTACGAAAACGAAAATGAACATGAAATCAAGTCAACTAACTGTTAATAGATAAAAAAGAGAAAAAAATAAATATTACACACTTTCTTTCTTTCCTACTTCACTACTAAACTTCAATAGCACAGCCGCCCACCACTGCCTAGCACATAATTTACGTTTATTATTTCGCACATTAATGCCAAGCAATAAACTTTTGACCTCAATTTCAATGAACTGCAAAATACTGAAATCGTAAAATATTGAGATATTTGAACATGTTTTGTTGTTGGCACTATTGTTGTGTTCTTAGTTTTGTGCTTCACGCCAAAAATTCTCTAATGGCGCTCAAAAACGAAGCAAGTAGAAGCTGGCTGGATGCCTATATATACATATATATGTATATGTGTATGTGTATAAGAGAAAAGGAAGCGTGCACGCCAAGGGAACCTAAATATAATGTGATTGCGCCCAAAAGCAAGCAACACTATGCCACTAATGGCACTCGGAAATGGCGAAAAGAAACGATTCCGTTAGTGGGTGTTGCTGCACACTATGCGATATCGCACATGTTGTTGTAAGTCATACCAACGCTTGTGTAAGTTTTGTTGTAGTGGTGACGTCAAGGCAATCGTCTGACTTGGCAAGCCATTGTGGCTGGCAATTTTGCAGTAGTATGCAATAAATTATAACATTTCGGGTTATTTATGAAGTGTCAATGCAGATGCTGTTGGCAACAACAACAATGCACGCTTAAGGCGTTGAATAATGAGCGGAATGCGGCGTGCAATTAGGAAAATGTACGGAAAATGTGTATACTAGGGGGTTGGAGGGGAAGAAAACATGCTTTCTTATTTGCTATTGAAAGCTGAAATGATTCGAGATATACATATTTTTTTAAATTACATTAAAAAAGTAAAAAGTTACTATGCGCCTAAGTGCCGGCAACATTTTTTCATACTGCCTTTAAACAATGTAGTTTATTTTTTTTAAGCTTATATGAAACGAGATTTATATTTCTTTATAAATTGCAAAATTAAAAAGTTACTAAGCGTCTAAAAGCTGGCAATATTTTCTCATATCTTCATAAAACATGTTTTTATGTTTATATTTTATTATCTTATTTTGAATCAAGATATAGATTTTTTTGTAAATTGCATTGCAAAGCTAAAAAGTCGCTATGCGCCTAAAAGCCGACAACATATTTTTCATACCTCCATAAAAGAATATATTTTATTATTTACTTTGAAAGCTTGAATTGATCGAAATCTTTTTAAATTGCATTGCAAAACTAAAAAGTCACTAAGCGCCTAAAAGCCGGCAACATTTTTTCACACCCACCAAATACTAAACAATCGATGTCGCACTTCATAGCGACTTCCCTATCACTTATTAGCAACTGCAAAATTCACCAACCAAACAACAACAACAAATAGTTGAAAAGCAACATAAAAATACACGAAAAAGGTATGTGCAAAGCCAAAAGAGAATCTATGTGACATTTGTGCGCCTAAAACGCTGCTAACTGCGTCAACTAGCGCACATATGCTAAAATCTCAAAAGATTTTACTAAATTGTCGCGGTTTACGGCACACACACCCAGAATCATATGCTTGGCGGCCACAAGTAAAAACTGTGCAATAACAAAAGAATCGCGTATGTGTGCATTTTAGGCGCTTAAATATGTGTACACTAAGCTGACTGCTTGGCTCCATACCGTAACATAACAAATCCAACGGGAATTCAGTAGCGCTCTCCACCACAGCCGCTGCACAAACACAACGACTGCTGAAAGCCCGCGCTGCGGCTGCCGAACCCCGCCAGCTGTTGCGCTACAAAAGCAGCTGAAGCCAAACTAAACATAGTGCATGGTGACTATAATATGCACATGTATGTATGCGTGTGTGGGAGCGAGCACAACGGGGACAAAATAAAGTGGCGCAGCATAAAAAGTCTGCGAAAAAGCGGGAAAAAGGCAAATGTCGAACATTTCGCCGTAAGCAAAGCCACGATTTTTCGCATATTGCGCCATTTTTTCAGCAGCAAGAAGACAACAACACAGCAGCCAGCGTACAAGCTATATGGCAATCCATTAAATGCAGCAGCGCGAAGAGCGGGTGAGTGTAGCTCTGTTTCGAGAATAGCAAACGGACGGAAAAACACACACTCACATACATACACATGAAGAGCAGTGCCTGAGAGCATGTATGTATAAGTCAAGTATGTATGACTGTACGCTTGTGTGTGTGTGTGTGTGGAAGTCAGGTGCGCATTTGTGCAAATCGCAAAATCGCAACGTTTTGCGCCAAAATTGCCAACCGCAATTGAAAACAACAACAAACGCTACGCCATAGCTGCCGAAATAGTCAAAATTCGCTGGAGGATAGCACAGGCAGCAACAATGTAAGAGTGGGCGCGTATGTGTTGAAGTATACATGTGAGTTTATGTGTGCCTGTAGTGGCAAGCAGTTAAGCGCAACAGTGCATGATGCTCGTAACTTAAACGAAACGTCGATTTTGGCAGCACTTGGGCTGATGAACATGCTACATTTAATGTTGGTTTATAGAAGTACATATATAGTATGTATCAACAAAACTATTTATATATAACTATAGACAAATATATACATAATGTATGTATATATTTTTGCAATATTTTCGTATTCTATATATATATATATATATATATATTCAGTTTCTTAGTATTCTCTATATACCTGTTATGTTTTCGCCTGTTTTGCCCCAAATTCAGCTGCCAACTTGGCTGCTTCACTCTAATGCTAATCTTTACTCTACAACAGCCACGCAACTACTTAAGCAATTATGTAAACATTCCAGTATTTTCTAAAAAAAATCGCCTACACTTTCTTTTTCGTTCAATTTCATGCGCTTAGTCGCTATAAACGCTTAGAATTGCTCAAAGTTATAAAAACTCATATATAAAAACAATTTGTCCCCGCAAAGAGAACTTTGAGTCTTTGTGTACCCTGCGTTAAGCCTTTGAAATTTAATTTTATTTCCCTTTTAAACGAGACCACAATATGCAACGCACACAGCTTGTTTTGCTCGTCTTATTAACTAACCGACGTTGGTCGCGCCGTACCTGTCATATAAGGCAAATAGGCTCAGAAATACTCTTAAGAATGCTCAATTTAGCTTTCCTGGCATCAAATTATACGCCGACATATCCTCCGTTGAGACTCTGATTCAATAAAATGCAACTTAATGTATGCTTCATGCACCTATTGTGAAGAAAAATGTTATCAAAACACCAAGAATCGAAACTAGTAGATCAAGAAGTTAAACAAGAGCACAAACGATCAGCAATTTTATCAGAGGCTATTCTATACTACTAAAAGAATATGCTATACGATGTACCAATTAAAAAATCTACAAAAATCTCTATGAGTTACTTGAGTATTTGTTTATACTTATGAAATATGATTTGATTTTCTAAAATTTAAAGCATACATTTAGTTGCTGAGCTAAAGCATACTTTCAGGATTCTTGAGTTTTTAGGTTAACAAATAATTATCAATGACTAGGTTTCGACGAAAAATTCAGTAAATACAAAAAATTAATTTTTATAATATAACAAATAATATTATTAAAGCGAAAACGAAGCATTATATAAATTTTAAAACTTTCGGCCTAGAATATTTACATAAAAGAAAAAAATGTGTACTATGAACCAAAAAAAATTTCCAACGACGCTATGCAGAATCAAAAATTTTAAATTTCATTAAATGAAAAAAGAAATTTTTATTGCAACGACATTTTTGCACAACAACGAATGAACTTTTTGATTAAAAAGACACATCAAAGCGAACGCCTTTATACTTACGCGTACATAGAACTGTATTGAACGACAGCAACCGAAATCAAAGCCAAAAAAACAAGTACGTTAGAAATGTTGGCGAAAGAAAGTATCGTAAATTTCAGCGGCAGGTAGCTTGCTTGAAGCACTGAATCAGGGTTGATTTATTGCACACACAGATGTACGAACCCAGTCAAGCGTGGTGAGAGGAACGAAAGTGAAGTTTACAGGTATGGCGAGTCCATAAAACTCGAGCTGCCTAAGGAAGGCAAGGAAAAAGCAGCAGCAAGGCTTTTATTGGCATGGCAACCGCACCAATACAAACAACAACAAACGCCAACACATGCATACACGTATGGAGTATATATAGGCATGCCCATACAATAAACTTTCGAAACGTTTGTACTACTGTCAAATGCATGTGTGTGTTTGTGGTGGTAAATAAATGCGAATAACGGCACATACGTCACGCAGAAACGTAATAAAAATCCTTAAAGTAACACGAAAGGCGGCAGCGACGAGCGACAGTGTAGGCACGCAGGAAAGCAGAGCAGAAGTACAAACCGCCTACACACATACACACATACACACACACACATCTAAGCAAGCAAATGCACATTTGGGATTGCCGATATTTATGCGAACGCACAGAAAACGACTTAAATCAGGCGAGTGAAGCAGCAACAGTAACAACACCAACACTTATACCACCACCAGCCGCACACATTGATATCGCTGAGTCGTGACGTGCGGCTCCTATGTTGTACGCGTATGCGAATTGTTGTTTTTGCACTTCAAATGCCAACATTGAAAGGGATCGTCACGTACGAGAAATCATGCCAAGTAAAATGCTCGAAAACGGGCACTGAAATGTTGCCATCACACAGCGCTAAAGCAAATCTAACGTGCCAGCAATCAATGTGAATGGCAATATGAATGAAGGGCGGCATGAATGAATGAATGACTGCTCGACGGACGGCGTGACTGAGTGCGCCTATACGTGTGCTTGTGTGTGTGAGTGAGTGTAGGGTTATATGTGTGCGGCTGTCAGGCTGTCAAATCACTTGGTCGCAGGGCAAACGGAGCGCGCAATAACTCCATATCTACTATGTATGTATGTATGTATATGTGTGTTGCCTAATGTTGGGCTCACCTTTGGCAGGACCTTGTGCTCCTGACTAATAGCTAATGTCGCGTGGTTAACTTTCCTGCAACTAAAGGTTTGCATATGCGTGCTTTTTTCTTTATTTTCGGCAGAGCAAAGCTGCGTCTTCACCTACTTTTAGGCACTTTCGTGCAATACATACACGGAGCATATATGCTTAGTGATATAAGAAGCACGCAAAATAAAAAATAATAATATATGACTGCCAAACAACATTTGAAATATATTTATAGTAGTGCTAAGAACCCCTAAAAATATGCTACTACGCATGCAAAGCAATCTTTGTCAATAAAGCGTTGCTGTTGAAGTTACTGCCATGCGAAATCTCGTCTACATATGCATTCGATACTGAATTTATGTGTAAATATATTATATATACGACGTATGTATATACATATGTATCAACATATATGGCATACATAGCAAAATATTTTTCATTTTTGCTGAGAACTAAGCATGTCTTGCTTCTTGCTGACTTTGAAATATCGCAATCACACAAGCACAACCACACGCACACACATATTATTTACCTAAAAATGACAGCAAAAAATCTATAAGCAGGATTGCCAATGAATCCAAAGGTATTTGTGCCACTGCACACACATATTTACATGTATGTGTGTCTGTGTGTTTACGTTGAGCTGTTATTAAATTTCAAATTTTGCTAAAGCTAACAAAACAAACAACAGCAACAACACGTGCAAACAACAATTTTCACAATCTCAGACAACATATTTGCATTTGTCACAGATAAAAATGTGGTCGACTTTTAGGGGCTTGCGAAAATGTATTTTGGTTATTTGCGCAAATAGGTGAGCACGTGGAGTCAACGCACTTGTGCGCTTGAATTCTGTTAAATAAATAACATGTGCACTTCTGGTAGTCACTTTTAGGCGTTTGAGCACATTGATATGTAGTAAGCTTTTAGGCGTCAACAGAGAATGACTTTTAAAATATTTGGCAAAAAGGAAGCTGCATTGAGTTGAGTGGAGTACGGCAAATGCAATATTTCCGTAATATTTGCACAGAAGTAACGAGTACCAATTATTTCAACACATACCTTTAGGCTGCGGTGGAAAAGTGAAATGAAAATTGTTAATAAATAAGAGAATACGGCAAGTTGCAAGCTTATAACAAAGCAAATTTGAAGTAAGTTAATATTGTTGCATACTTTAAGGCACGTATACGTTTGTATTTTACCGCAATGCATATTTTCTAACGGTACAAAACTTACTTTCGCTTAAGGCAATGCAAAATTAATGCAAGTTTCGAAGCCGTACGCAAGTTCTTGCAAACATACATGATGGCGCCTAAAACTGTGCTACATAAATTAAAATTTTATCAATGGCAGCAGTAAGCTTTATAAATCTCCGTCATAATCTGCATGAACTGCGTACTTTTTCAGACCTGCAAGCAATAAAACTCACATTAAAAAACCTCAATTTGTGCAGGAAAATTATACGCCATAAATCAACACTTACACACACACACAAACGCATATATGCGTAGACCACAAAATGGCCTTAAATTTCAACAAACGAAATAAAATATTTTAATGGCCTACAATATAAAGCACTTGGCGGCATACAAACCGCTATTGTATACTCCAAAAGCTTAGCAAATAAGCAAACTATCGGCGCTTGAGCAAGCAGAGCACGCAGAGTCAGCAGATAAACGTAAGAAATAGTCACTTTTGAGAAAACGCCAGCCACGTTTGCGGTTTGTAAATCTAAACTAGCATACTTTTAGGCTGCACGGCGCCATAAAACACAAAGAGCGCATCAATTATACGCAAATTGTGTGCCATAAATCATGAGCGCATCAAACAACACGCTGGTAGTGGGAAAGTGAAGTTCAGAGTACTACCATTGCTATGTTGCCACATGCCGCACACCAGCCTGCTGCATGCCTACGCGCATTAACGGTTTGCTGCTTTGCTTTCAATGCCACAATCATTAGATATGATTTAAAATATGTTGAGGCTACCATGAGCCCATTTGCCGTTTGCTCAATTGCCAACACAAGCTACACATGCCGTATTATTTAGCATACATTTAGGTGTCAATAACATTTCACATTTTCTATATATATAAGTATAACCGCTAAATTGGAGTTTTCCCAATGCAACCAATTAGCTTTGACGTACAGCCCAGCGTATGCCATGGCAACCCTTATTTACGTAGCATGCTAACAGGCGCACACTTGCTTGTTACCGACACATTGAAACAATCGTACGCTGTTGTATATATATATATATATATATGCATACAAATAAATGTAATTTACAATTACTGCACGCACAGACAATTTATTTCCTTGGCAGCTAAGGCGCACGGCTTTTCCCAAGGCTGCCTGACTGGCGGCCACTTCAATGCTGAGCGGTCGGTTGGTTCGCATATGGCTGTGTGTACTATTATGCTGCTTGCCACAAAGCTAATCCCAGGTGTATTGCAAATCAAAAAATCAGCCAAGCGATAATACTAAACACACGCACACATACGCAGGCATAGCAGCACATACAAATCTCTAGCTACGTAGGTACATACTTTCAGGCAAAATACAAATCAGCTCAAGCAATCCTATAGAACGCATACAAATACACAATACAATCGTGTAATCAGTTAAATGTTTGTGCAGTTCCCTAAGGATACGCTGGCAGCTTTGTATGTGTATGTGTGGGTTGGGTACAAAACGGGTGGTGGCAAATATGCTGAAGCTCAGGTGTGTAAGTGTGTTGGAGCAGTGGCACAACGAAGCAGATTAGAGTGAAGTTGAATAGGACTTTGCAGCGCCGCAAGTCGAACGCTGGATTTTGGCTGCTCTGGTATATATATTTGTATGTGTGTAACCGCTGAGAAAGGTTACTAAGCCAGTGCTGCAACAAAAGAGAATGTACGAACAAAGCAGACGCATAATAAAGGAAAGAGGAGTAAAATTAAAAATTTGTGTTAAAAGCGAAAACTTTAAAAACTAACATTAAACGCCCAAAAGTATGCAGTTTTTAATTTTACAAATTAGCGTTTATAATATATGGAAATGCGTTTATAAGTCAGTAATGGTATAAGAAATAACAAAAATGCTCGTTTTTAAGGCAAAAGCTAACATTAAACGCCTAAAAGTACGCAGCGGATTTTTTAATTTTACAAATAATAGTTGGTATTGGAAAGGAATGTGCAAATAAGTCAGTAATAGCATAAGAAATAACCAAAATGTTTGTTTTAAAGGCAAAAACTAACATTAAACGCCTAAAAGTACGCAGCGGATTTTTTTAATTTTACAAATAATCGTTGGTATTGTAAATAAATGAGAATATAAATCACTAATGGTATAAGAAATTATGAAAATGCTTGTTCTTAGTCAAAAACTATTCTTAAACGCCTACAAGTATGCAGCGAATTTTTTAAATTCACAAATAATAATCAGCAATGGTTTAAGAAATAACAAAAATACTTGTTTTTCAGTCAAAAGCTAATCATAAACGCTCAAAAACGTTTTTTTTTTTTAATTTTACAAATAATCGTTGATATTACAAAGGAGCGCAACTAATCACGCAGACACCACATTATAAACGCCTTCCAGAAAAATTGCTTTATCGATTTAAAATTTGTGCAAAAAAAAACTATAAAAATAGGGCGTGTCGGCAGCCAAAAGTGCAAAAAAAAAAGGGTGAGCCGTGTGACTTTCACGCAAACGCTTTTTTTATCGCTTGCGTTACTTAAAACCAAATCCCTGCTTGGCAATTGCAGGCCGACAACTGACGAGTGGCAATTTCAGCGCGAGAGCGGGTAAAGCTACAAGCGCTAAGTGACTCGATGGCTGTCTGGCAGCCTTAAAATAAGGCGAGTGTGTGTATTTGGTGTCGACGATTGTGGCAGGAGGCGCCAGCAAATGGATTGTGGAAAGACAAAATCGAAATTTGTTAACAAGAATATAGTCAGTTTTATTTATAGGTATTTATATAAAGAAATGCTTTTACAAACGTACGCATATAAGCATATAAGAGCTTGATACATACGCAATGCGCATATGTATATACATCCATACTCTACCGTTGTATCTGCCTCACCTTTGCCAAAATCTGCACTGTGTGAACCTATAGTATTGACAAGTATTGGCTGTGCACCCACGCACCGGTAGTGTCAACAGCAACAACACCTACCTACTCATCCACCATGCCGCTCATACCACCATTTCATGCGTATTTGCTTTTTGGCCAAAAGGCTTTGCTGCGCCTGCTTTTATGCACTTTTTTTTCAAACATTTCTGTTCTTTTATTTTACACTGCCAATTGACGCTTGTTTCTGTGTGTGTGTGTGTGTATGTTCGCACACAAAGTGCCAATGAAATCGTTAAATCCTTATGCCTCGCAATGGATTTAATGTAAAAATCTGCAGCGGCCGGCAGTGCAAACAAGCGCGTGCGAGGCGTTGCCTTCAGGCGGCATGCAGGCAGTCCAACTGCCCAATGTAACCTCAAAGAGCGTTGTGCATGCACAAGTGACTGTTGCATGTGCATTTAAGTGTATATGTGTGTGTGTGAATATGGGGTTATATGTAAAAATATAGAGGGGTATGCATTTGTATGAAAATTTTGTATTTTTCGAGGCGCTTACTCATATGTGCGCATGTATGTACTTGCTAGCGCGCCATCACATTTGTGTGCATAACCTCAATTTGACGGGTGCCTTGAAGTGGGTTGGTATTAAAAGCATTCAATTTGCTGCATTAAAGTTGAAATTCTTCACAATTTTTTAATGCAATTTGTTGAAATTGGTGATAAACAGCATGATTGTGGCGCCAAAATCAGGGGTTAAAGTTAATTAGTGTTTATAATGCTTTTAAAATGCACTATTTGCATAAAAAAGTATTAAGTCATAGAACTCAAGTTGCATTTTTAGGATGCAAATATATTGGCAATTTGTAAAAATTAATGGGAAAATAACAAATTAGTTGTTATAATAAAAAAAATACGAAAGTAAAAAAAAATATTAAAAAGATTATAATAATAAAAAAAATCAAAATAAAAAATACAAAAAATGTAAATGAAAATGAAAATAAAAATAAAAAAATTAAAATTAGAAATATTATTAAAATTATAATTATGATTAAAATTATAATAAAAAAATTAAATTTTAAAATTAAAATTAAATTTAAAATTAAAATAAAATTAAAAATTAAAATTAAAATTAAAGTTAAAATTAAAATTAAAATTAAATTAAAATTAAAATTAAAATAAAATTAAAATTAAATAAAATTTTAAAATTAAAATTAAAATTAAATTTAAAATTAAAATTATAATAAAAAAATTAAATTTTGAAATTAAAATTAAAATTAAAATTAAAATTAAAATCAAAATTAAAACTAAAATTAAAATTAAATAGAAAATTAAATTTTAAAATTAAAACTAATATTAAAATTAAAAATTAATAAAACCACAACCGCAGTTGCAACGAAGCTGTAATACCCGCATTTCTTACAGCATGAAAGGGTATAAAAAGTACTAAAATTCATTCTGAGCATTCAGTTTGTATGGCAGCTACATGCTATAGTATTTCTATCTGTATTATATTTCCAGTGATTATAGCGATAACCTCGATAATAACTTGTGCCAAATTTCGTATAGATAACTTGACGAATAAACACGTTTTCCATATGAGGTCTTGAAATCAATCGTTCACTTTGTATGGCTGTTATATGCTATAGTGATCCGATCTTTACGATTTCTTAAGAGATTGTACCGTTATTTTCAACAACAAAGTATGCAAAGTTTTATAAAGATACCTTGACAAATAAGCAAGTTTTCCAAACAAGTTCTCGAAATTAAACGTTCACTGTTGTAGGCAGTTCGTGTGGCAGCTATATGCTATAGTAGTTCGATCTGAATAATTTATTTGCAGATTGTAGCGTAGTCTTTGGTAATAAACTATATCGAATTTCGCGAAGACATCTTTTGAAATAAAGAAGATTTCCATACAAGCACTTGATTCAGATCGTTCAGTTTGCATGGCAGCTATAGGCTATAGCGACACAATAGCGGCATTTCTGGCAAATGAGCAACTTCTTGAAGAAAAAAACATTTATACAAAATTTCAACTCGATGTCTTGAAGACTGAATAATGAGCGCGTATATACGGATAGACAGCCGGTAATGATTAAATCGACTCAGCTCTCAGAGTATAAAGAAAAAAATAATAAAATAAAAAAATAAAAAATAAAACAAATAATGTTAATAAAAACTAAGTGCCAGTATTAGTTAGCTTAGTAATTTTTAATATATTTTTCCTTTCTGACAAAATTGCATACAATTATTTTAAATTCAAACAATTCACCAAGAAAATGTCAACCACAGCCTAGTGACTCCTATTAGTGCTAGATATTGACAGGCATTTTCAAGCTAAAAATTGCAATTTATTTAATATCAAGCTTTTTAAAATTTATTTATAAAATTTACAATTTAATAAAATAATTTGCGGCAACTGCAGCTAAAAGTTCAACACACAGTCTAACATCTAAACATAAAATGCATAATTGCTGCCATTTATGTGAAATAGACGACAGCAAAAATGCTGTATTTCACATATACAACATAACTGTAAACACATTTGACTTGCCTGCCAAATTACGGCTGTCAATTATGCGAGTTTGGCATATTTTGCGCCAAGAAATTGCTGAAATTTTGCGCAATTTTCGCACTTGTCTCTCATGAAAGCAACAACAGTGCGGCAGTCCAATTATGAAAGCTGCAAAAATGTATGAAAATGTGGTGAAGATGAAATGAAAAGTTTCAAGAACAATACTTTCAAAACATATGGCAACGGCAGTGCTAAGAAACGCATAAGCTTATATATAGCAACTAAGGCAGAAGCTGCCTGCTTGCAACTTTCTAAGCTGCGCAAGCAAATTGCCGAAACAGTAAAATTCAAATTTACTGTTAAAATATTTTCGGTTATACCAAAGAAAATTGCAAAGAAATTTTAATAAAAGTTGAGAAAATATTAGCACAGAAATCGAGCAGCCACAGCAAGAAGCGCGCTGTAGACGGCGTCGAAGCATGAACGGGCGCATTGTGTGGCACGAAGCGTAGCGTAGGCGAATGCATCGTTAAGTTTTACTATTAGATGATAGCATTTAGATTAAGTTGATTATTTTGCAAGTGCGATAACAAGAATAGCAAAGGCTGCCATCAGCCACATAGTGAAAGGCTTAAAGCGCGGCAGCGGTATTTGCATAAGAATGAATGTATGTGCCACACATATATTAAAATATAAAATTCAGCGCATATAAACAGCAAGAAAAGGCAAGATTGCCAAGACACAGCAGCCACAACAAAAACAAAACCAACAACAACAAAATGGCATAATTTCTTTGTATATATGCACGGCGCGGCGCTTAAGCGAAAGTCAATCGCAATAAATAGGTCTTTAAATATATATAATACAACCGTGCAAAAATGTGTGTGTATGCGTGTATGAATATGTGTATATGCTAGCACATGCCTTTATTTTTAGAATTTTTTCAGTCTCAACACAAACCCGCTATTGTTGCGCACAGCCGCACAATCAGAGCATAACGACCGCTATATAGCGATAAGCATCAGCCAAGGCGCTTGAAAGCGGCAAAGCTTAACGCACACACACTCATGCACACAATAAAGACACATTTTGTGTAGTAGCATGTTTTCGCGAAGCTGCGCACTTGTCTAGGCGCTCAACCGTAACAGTTTGTGCGCTGCTGCAGCAAATACTAAAGCATACAACGAAACTGAAATTGCTGAAGCCTAACCACTGCTAGCCATTTTTGGGCAACTAAATTGCTGTGCGCGCCCAAAATTATGCCAGCAAATCTTTTGTATTGCAGCAGCGCTTTTGTGTACGCAGCTTAGAAATCTCAAAAATCAGCGGAGCCTTAAATGACTAGTATTTGCCTGGCGACTTTCAGATATCCATGCTAGCGCCAACCCCACGCTGTAACTGCTGTCCATCTCTACAACGAACAATGTGTGGCATGCTTGCTTGAGCGGGTTTGTATATATGCATGTGTTAGTTGTTTTTAACCCTAAAATTTCGATTAGGTCGCCTTACGCCACACAAAATCTTTTAATTTAAGAGCAATTTGATTTAGCGTAAAGCCAAAACTAAATTTAGGTTGGCACACAAAGTGCCAGGGATGAAAGGCTTACAGCATTCAGTTTGAGATTCTAAGCATTTTTAGACGTTAAGAGTGTCTCTATTTAGTGGCCATATAAGTTCGGCATGCATGCAGCTTTAAATTGGCTGAAAATATAGTAGTTTTAAACTAGTTTGTTACTAGTTGCAAAGCGTAAAGTTGCCAAACATAATTTTTGAGCGTTTTACGCAAATTAATTCGAAGTTTTAGCTAGTAGTTAAAAAGTAACTAGTTTCGATCCAAGCTAATTGAAAGTAGTTAGTAACTAGCTACATTGCGTAAAGTTTGCCAAATATAACTTCTGCGGTTTTTACGTAAATTAATTTATATTTTTAGATACTAGTTAAAAAGTAACTAGTTGCAGGTCCAAGCTAATTTAAAGTAGTTAGTAACTAGTTGCATGGTTAAAAGCCAATAAAACAAAATTTCAGCGGATATCACGAAAATTAATGTATATTGTTAGTTACTGGTTACAAATAAACTAGTTTCGGACCAGTTGTAAAGTAGAAGTAGCTGATTACATTTTTTAATGGCGCATTGGTTTTAAAGCAATTTTTGCACTAATGAAACATTTCTAATTTAAAAAAAATTATTTTCACGGTTTTTGGTTACTTATTAGAACTACTTCAAGTACTTCACTTAGTAAATAGTTGCATTGTTAAAAGCCCATCATATAAATTTTCAGAGATTTTCACGTAAATTAATGTATATTGTTAGTTACTGGTTACAAATAAACTAGTTGCGGACTAGTTCAAAAAAATAACAGTAAAAGTTTTTGTTATGGCGTATTGTTTTGAAAGCAGTTTTCGAACCAATAAAACGTTTCTAATTTAATTTTTTCTATTTTGACGGTTTTTGGTTACTCATTAGAACTACTTCAACGCACTTTCTATTCGAATTTCACTTTAAACTCTAGTTTTCTTGTTAAATAGTGTAAGTAGTAATATTTCTTGTGTAGCAAGTTTGTTGCGCACAATATTTGCAACAAGTATGGCTTTTATTTACAAGGCATTTTACGCTTAAGGCAACAGCGCCTTAAACTTAATGAACTTTTGCTAAATTAAAACAACAACTACAACTAAAATATCTACATAGTTAAATTTATTTGCAGAAACGCTATTATTATTATGTTTATGTGTTGACAAAGTTATTGGTGCAAGGATAACAGCAAAACAAAGTGCCAAGGCAGACTGCAGAAAATTCTCTACTATCACAATAAATACAAATTTAATGTATTTTAAAGTGTGAAAATGTATCCCAGCAACACTAAAAACCATAAAGGCAGTTCGCTCAATACTAAATATAAATTTCACAAATTTTACTTTGCGGCAAGGACACGCCGAAATGAAAACTATCACTTATGCGCTGGCCAAAATGTCTTCAACCCTTCAGATTTGCTTTCATAACACCAGAGCAACATTAATAATGTATACACAGGCAACACATAAGCAGCACTTTCGTTTATCAGTAACTATTTACAAACGCTTATACAACATAGCGACAAAAACACGGCAGTCCTTGCAGCCACTTTGCGCTTAAGCGCACATTTCCGCTTTCTTGCAGTATTTGTCAATCAAAATATTGACACAGTTTTGCCAACATATGTATGCGCCTCAAAAGCCAAGCCAACAAAGCGGGCAATAAGCGAAAATGGATTTTGACACACACATTCAGGCAAGCGCGTATTGTGCTTTGTAAACGCCAGCAACATCTTGCAATTAATTTCCAGCGCCAGAAATTTAATTTTCGCCAACAAAAGGCTTTTAAGTATTGTGATACTCTTTGCTTGCCTTTCACTTTTCACAACACACATATACACCTAAACATTTAAGTATGTATATGTAGTTGTATATTGTGTGCTTGCTGCTACTTTTCCTCGACATTCTTTGTTTTCACAAGCTGACTGGCGAAATTTCATAGTTTTCGGCTCAGGCGCATGAAGGCCACCATTGTTTGGCTTGTTATTTTTATTGGCACAATGTTGTTGCATTGCATTGACGACGACGCCGACAACTACAACTACAACGACGACAACAACGACGACGACAACGACGCTGGCGACCACGCTATGTTGGCTACCGTTGCCGTCGTCAGCGTCATCGTTAGAACAATGAAACGAGGCCATTAAATTGAGGCCAAGCATTTCGAGATTATTTACCCGTTGATAAAGCGAAGGCGCTACAGTTGTTTTGCCTTACAAAAACGCATACACATACATGCATATGTACTCACACAGATATTTGTTGTTGTGTAGAGCACAACTACACACATGCAAGCGCTTATATGCACCGTTATGAGCTTTATGAAATTACAGCATTTGCTAGCGTTTGCATTGCATACCAAACTAAGCTGCGCTCAACTAGCTCTTG
The DNA here is from genome assembly GCF_016617805.1 of Bactrocera tryoni. Lineage (NCBI taxonomy): Eukaryota > Metazoa > Arthropoda > Insecta > Diptera > Tephritidae > Bactrocera > Bactrocera tryoni. The sequence continues at coordinate 74,187,369 of NC_052503.1, forward strand.
TTGTTATTGTTGTTTTACTAGCCCTTAGGGTGTGATTTTACAGTTTAGTCCTAACTCTTCTGCACTTTACAGCTCTTACAGCACACTCATCCTTCCATTCACCCTTTACAAACGCGCCACAACGCTTCCCAGTGTGCTCGCCTCTGCACTCGTTCTCTTCCCTTGCTATTAGCCACATCCATTACCTTGCCTCGGCGGCGGCAATTTTTCTTTGCCATGCCACAGCGCCTCAAATTTGTGCTCCTTCAATTCCATGGCTTAATTCATTCTCTGTCCGAATTTGAAGTGCAAATCGATATTCATTCTCATTCGCATTTTCATGCGCCAGCCATTGCTCCACTTTGCTACGGTTTTGGCATTCAATTTCTGCTTTAGTCCAGCCTAAGTTGAAGGTTCATGTGCTCTAAAGGGTTTAGCAAGCCTATTACTTGAACGTATCGGTGGCTGTTGTGGCGCCGAATGTGTTGGTATGTGTGCACGTGTGCCACGGCAATTTATTAGCAGCAATAGCTTCCAGCTTATTATGTGTCTCCGCTCGTTTGAACACTCGAATGCCAGCCATAGATTTACAATCGTGCTTTATTCCTTACTCAAGCGTGTGTGTTTGTGTGCGTGTGCCTATTACTGCTTCAGGAGTAGTAACTCTGTGCAAAAGTTGGATATTTGCTGGTCATTCGGACATCATTAAATACAGTTGAACCTTGCGAGTTATTTAATTAAGGCTGCTTCATCATTGAACTATTGTGTGCTGACTTTCTTAACGGTTTAATTACCTGCCGTTGGTGGTGGAATTTGACTTTTTATACGACATGATATATTTGGTTGTTTATTTATTAACTTGGGTTGCACCGAAATTATAATACGCTTCACAAATAAAAAGTTTCCAAACAAAGATTTTTCCATACTTGATTTTGAACGGTCTGTTTGTGTGGCAGCTATATGTAATAGTGGTCCGAACTGAATAATATTTTCGGAGATTGTACTGTTGGCTTGGACAACACTTCGCACCAAATTTCGTGAATATATCTTGGGAAATTAAAATGTTTTCTATACAAGCACTTAATTCAGTACGCTCAGTTTGTATGGCAGCTATAAGCTATAGTAACCCAATCTGAACAATACATGCGGAGATTATACCGTTGTCTTCGACAATAATCCGTGCAAAATTTTGTGAAAAAATCTTATCAAATAAAAAACTTTTCCATACAAGGACTTGATTTTGAACGGTCAGTTTCTATGGCAGGTATATGTTATAGTGGTCCGATCTGAATAATATTTTCAGAGATTGTACCACGTCATCAGACATTATTCTATGCCTAATTTCGTGAAGATATCGTGATAAACATAACTGCTTTCAATACGAGGGCTTGGTTTCAAACAATCAGTTTCTATGGCAACTATATGCTATAGTTATCCGATCTGAACAAAATTTTAGAAAACTGTGCTGTTGCTTTGGAAAATACTCCACACCAAATTTCATGAAGTTATCTCGCTAAATAAAAAAAGTTTTCCATACAAAAACTTGATTTTGAACGGGCATTTTGTATGGCAGCTATACGCTATAGTCATCCGATATCGTCAGTTCCGACAAATGAGCAGCTTCTTATGAAGAAAAAAATTTCTGCAAATTTTCAGTTCGATACCTCGAAAACTGAGCTACTACTTGTTAACATTACTGGCCTCGAAGATATCGGATTTTTAAAAGTTTTCGCAGGAAATGAGACTCTTCGCATACTTATTTGACCTAAGCAATCACACAGCCTTGAACACATATAATATTTCTACACTAAAAACTAAGCAACTTTCATTAAGTTTCCATATCATGTTATTATTGAAAAATATATCTCAAATTATTATCAATAATGTACAGTTAAACTATCTTTTGTGGCTGTGCGTGAACGACAGTACCACATTTTGCCGATATCAGTTTTCGTAACTGCCAGTGAAATGCATGGAATTTACTGCTATACGCCTCATTTCCAATAAACCAACTTGAACGCCTATAAGTCTGTTACGCCCCATAAAAGTATAAACACAGACGTTAGCAAAGCAATATGCACTTACGCTAAGAATAACGTGCATAATGGCAGCAATGCGCATATAAATACGGTAAAATATACTTGCAAGCAAAAGCAACAACAACAAGAATCACTTGCTGCAACATAAGCTTAAGTAAGCGTATATAAAGCAGTAAAGCATAATTACAGGCAAATACTTGCACTCATATAAATGCTAGCTGTATGTGTCAGTGTATGTGTATGCCGCGCTGCAACGCTAGTGCAACGTGCAGTGTGTTGGAAAGCATTCAAATATGAATTTGCATATTGCATTTCACATTTTCCAAATATTATTATCGCCTATTGTGCGAAATGCCAATGAAAAAGCGCACACACAGCTGCACAAATACACACAAAACCATTCAAATGTGCATATTTCCATATATATATATGTGTGTGTGTGTGTGTCTGCCTTTGCCAGCAAGTCGTTGTAAAGCGCCTGTATGTATGCTTAAGCTGAACATTTGGTGGCAAATAGGGCATCAAGTTGCATGTTTTCATTAATGCCATTGCGTGTGTGTGCTTATATGTGTCCTCCTTGACCGTTGCATGCAAATTATCTGTGTTGCAAGCGCAAATTGCCTTTCACCTCTGATTTGCTAACAATTCTCTGGCACCTTCGATTTACAAGAAAATACCATACAATAACGTTCATTATTACAACAAAATTTCTCTGCTTTTATTGCCACCAACCCTTCCAAAGACCCACCACTAACGTCTGTAATTGCAACATGAATGCTGTGCTGTTGCATTTAATGTTGGCCGTTGCAGCATTCTTTATTGCAATATACGCAACTATTTTCCTTTAACTTCACCGCTCCGCCTGCGCTGCCATTCTTCGTGTCTGTCTATTTCCGGCGCTTCATAGCCTTGGCTAAAATTTTGCACTAAATTCTTGCTTATTGCCATATTTATTATTATTATCTGCTGTGGCACGGTGTTTATAGTTATTGTTGTTGCCTGCATGTATATCGTTTATTTGCTTACTGTTGCTTTTATTGCATTTTAATGCAAAGTAAATGTGTGGCAAGCACTTTAGCAACTTGCAACACTGCATATTTATAGCAAGTTGTTGTTGCTTCATTTGGATTTGGTTAAACTTGTTTGGCTGCAAGCCAAATTGATCCTTGACTTTCCTGCTTAACATCTGTACGTTAATGTTGCTTTAAAATGTTTCTCCACCACTTTAACACGTCTCCTCTTCATCCTTCGCATATTCCCACATGTCTTATGAATCTCTCCACGCAATTGCAGAAATCTTATGGCCAACTCATTGGCGTCAATTGGATTTCAAACACTGACCCTCATATTAATATTTTCTTACGTGATTTGCAAATATATAATATCAGCGTTCCCTGCAGGAAAGTCTTCAAATTTTAAAACGTTTTGGGTATCTAGGCGGTATTTTTGAGTGTTCTAAGTAATTTTCCGAAGATCAAAATTTTTAAATAGTGCGTCTATAGGTGTGCTAAAAATTTTAATTATCAGTTTTTTGAATAAAATAAGGCCATACTTAGTACATTGTAAGTGCTTTGGTATTATATTTCAAATAAAATTAACATTCTTAAGCGTTGCGCCTAAAGGTATACTAAATATTTTAATCACACAAAATCTACTGAATAAAATATGGTTAAACTTAGTATGTTCTAGTCATTTGGAATTATGTTTAAAATAAAAATTTCTGGTTTTAAGTATTGCGCCTAAAGTTATGCCATATATTTTAATCAAATAAACTTTTCAGAATAAAATAAGGTCAAATTTAGTATTTGATATCTTTTCCGAAGAAAAATTTCTAGTTTTAAGTATTGCGCCATAAGATATGTTACAAATATTAATGCCATAAGTAATTCGTGAATAAAATAAAGTATTTCTAGCCATTTTTGGTATATAGGCGGTATTTTAGTGTGCTCTAAGCCATTTAATAGAATACTACTGAGAAAAATCTAGATTTGGAGTATTTCGCCCAAAGCTATGTCTCAATTATTGATACATAAGTTTTCGTAAATAAAATATGGTCATGTTTTGTGTGTTCTAAGATATCTAATATTCAATTTCAGTCTCCTTTTCTCAAGAAAAATCTCAATTTTAAGGTATCGCGCCTAAAGGTATGCTACAAATACTATTTTCATAAGAATTTATGAATAAAATGTGGCATTTATAAACAATTTTGTTAAAGAGATAGCATTTTAGTGTGCTCTTAATCATTCAGTATAATATTGCAAATAGAAATCAATTTTTTGAAGTATTTCGCCTAAAGCTGTGCTACAGTTAATGTCAAATAAGTTTTTGTGAATAAAATACGGTCATGTTTCTAAGCGTTGATCCTGCAGTTATGATAAAAATTTTAATCAAAATATGATTAAATTTGGAGTACAAGCCAACTCTCCTTTTCTCAATAAAAATCGCGAGTCTACGCCTAAAGGTATGCTACACATATTAATCACAGACGATTTTTTTAATATGACAAAATTTGGTGTGCTTCAAACCATTTAGTGTCGTTTTCCCAACAAAAATCTCAAAAATGTAATTAATACGCCTATAAGTAGGCCACAGGTATTAATAACATACGATTTTTTAATAAAATTTGGCATTTTTGAACTTTCACAAAACACTACAAGCTTGACAAACCGAAAAAAGGTATTTTATTGTCAGCTCAGCAAGGTATACTAAACTATTAGTACCTAAATTATTTCCATTAAACAGTTCTAAAATTTGCAAAGCAGCCAACAAAATATCAAAAGTTAAAGCTTTCCATAAACGTTTATTTTCTTATTGTACTATGAATTCAGTAATATATCTCAGCGTCCTTTTTAAAACAAACTTGGCTTAACAGCCTAAAATTATGCAATAATCTTGAACAAACACATTTAGCTTTACACACAAGCGTCGCAGCAAATATTTTAATGTTGCTGACAACTGATGTGTCTGCCAGTGTCAATTTATCGCCAATTGACAACCCATTTAAGAAGCTAAGCGAGCTAACAAAATATTCATACTAAGCATGCTGTGTTGGTAGACTGATTAGACAATTACTTTACAGCCTTATAGCAGTCGGGCAAAGCAGGTTATACGCAAATAAGCTTTTAATTAATTGCTTAAATGTCGAAAGTTATGCACCACTGCATACACATCTCTCAGCTAGCAATTGGTGGATGCCATAGAAGGCTACATAACGCTTGTGTGTGCAGCTCTCTGCCATTGCATAATAAAATAATTGCAACCACTTACGGCCGACAGTGTAGTGTAATCAGCTATTTGTGCGTGTGTACATGCAACTCTAGCAGAAATACAGCGCCAATATAAGCAAACATGCATATTTGCCTAACAAATGCGCCTCAAAGTATGCTAAAATCAGTATGAATATAAATACTCATTATTATAGCTGTTGCTGCACAAAAGTGTCAACAAGTCAAATTTTATGAGAATATAAATATATATTTCATATATTTGTATACACACACACACACACATACACATTTTACAATGCTGAGTTCAATTAATTGACATGTTGCATATTTGCTTTTTAAATATTTTCAATACGTATGCGTGCAAATATCTCGAATTTCAAAGAAATGCTGCTTTGATGTGTCTTCTCGGAGATTCAGCTTAATTGGAAAATTGCTGGAAAAAAGTAATTAGAGTATATAGCATATGAATTAAGCAAAATTAAATTATTGCCAATTAGAAAATTTAGAAGATGGCACCATGGCATATTAAAATGCGTATTTATTGAGAAATTTTCACCAATAGCCAGCAATCGACAACAAAAAAATACTTAATTAAGTAATAAATATTTATTAGTGCGAATTTTCAGCAGCGCACAGTTTATTAATAAATATTCATTAAAATTTGAAGTTCAGCCACAATTTAAGTTGGTTTGTGGCAAAAACGTTACTTAAATTGCAATATTCTATGTATTTTATATATATCAGACTTTTATGTATTGATATACACATATTTTTAACATACTTTCAAGCGCTTATTGCATTTATTACTAATTTAACACTTTTCTTCTCTTTTTAGGTAAGTCAACTCAATTTAAAAATACTACAACTAAAAAAGGTAACCACTTCAAAGTGTCTTAAAAAACAGGCCAGTTTTAACAGGGAAAAATATTTGCGAGAGTTCAAAACATTATTAAATATTTTCTGTTTAAAATTAAAATATTTCTTTCGACTAAAAATTTTACATCAAACTTAATTGATTTTTTTGTTTTAATTCATTTTCATTCAGATAATCTGTCTAATCAAAAAGGTATCTATCAATTTACGAATTTTTAAATTTGGGAGAAAAAGAGCATATCTAAACTATAACAGCTTCAAAATATTAAAAGTGAAAAATATTGTTGCCTACATTTGTGAGCAAAGATAATGGTAATAAGCTGTGTGTGTAATTAAGAAAGATAACTACCTTAAATCAATCTGAAAGACATCTCAAGCCCTAATGGAAAAAACCACTACTCAACTGGCACTACTCAAACATTATTAGACATTTTCTAGACTAAAAATGTTAGATCAAACGCGATTGATTTTTCAATACTTCGTGTATTTACTCTAGAATCTCATAAATCTTAAACTGCAGAGATCTCAATGAGTTCGAAATGCAAAAAGAAATAGACTGAAACTATGAAGGGTTAAATATACTAAACTTTGAAAAATATGTTGCCTACATTTGTGCGCAAAGATAATGATAGTAAGCTGTTAATTAATAAAGATAAGTAACTATACAGTTTAAAAGCTCATGAATCTTAAAATTTAAAAATTTAAATGACTTCAAAGTACGAAAAGAAGCAGACCGAGACTATGAAGGGTTAAAAATACTAAAATTGGAAAAATATGTTGCCCACATTTGTGAGCAAAGGTAATGATATGCAATAGATAACACCCTAAAGGTACTTTCAAAGGCAGCTCAAGCTTTAATGGAGGAAAAAATTTAAACTATCTCCAACTATTATTAAATATTTTCCAAAAAAAAATTCAAATATTTGGACCAAAAATTTGAAAGCAGACGCTATTGATTTTTCACAATTGGCAAATACATACTAAAGCAGTTATATAGAATAGAATTTCATTGATCCTTAAATTGGAAGGTTTAAATAAAAAACTGAAAGTTTATCAAACTATTTTAATATTTTTATTCAGCTAAAATTCAAATATTTCTTCAGCCTAAAATATTTTACAGCAAATATGATTAATTTTAAAAAAATATTCAACATTTTCTTATCAATTTAAAAACCTACATGAGTCCGAAATTAGAAGAGAAATCGATGAAAAAAGTTCAAAACTCCAAAAATAAGAACAAATATTGCCTACATTTGTGCGCAAAGCGTTGAGCTTAAGCACCTGTCGTTCTATATACATATGTATGTATATGAGAATTAGCTTCGCAATTTTTAATATATCAAACTGAAACCTTACACACGTACTTCTTTTACTAAATAGCTGCTTATATATTGGAACCACCGATATCGGACAAATACAGTATATAGCTGTCATACAAAATGATTGATAAAACTCAAGTCCTTGTAAGGGAAAGTTTTTTATTTGACAAGGTATCAATACAAAATTTTACATGAGTTACTATTTCCAGCATTACTATAAGCTGCGAAGAAATTGTTCCGATCGGACAGCTATAGCATATAGCTGTCATACAAAGTGGTCGTCCAAGCTTAAGTTCTTATATGAAAAACTTTTTGGTTTGTCAAGATATCGCCACGAAATTTCGCATAAAAATTAACCTTAGGCTTTACTATAAGCTGCCAAGAAATTGTACAGATCGAACATTTATAACATATAGCTGCCCTGTAAACAGAACCTTAATAATCAAATTAAAGATCTCTTTGAACCTTTTAATAAAAAACATTGACTTGTGAAGAGTATTATAGCTGGAATGCAGCAAAAGTTAGCTTTATTTTTTGTCTCACAGATTTTCTGTACCCCATCTCTCAAATTTCAGTTACGCACTTGATCGCGGTGGCTTCTTTAAAATACATTTTTGTGACTTTAAAAAAATTTAAAATTTTTTAAACTTTTTCTCATCGAAAATCGCATTGATTTATTATATGTTTTATGAAAAACATATATACTGTCAAACACAACTTTAAATATTCACTAAATTTTGCATCAGCTTAGTTTACATATGCCACCAAACCGCTCTCGCTTTTAACGCCAACCGCCAACAACAAAAATTTTTCAGACGAAATGTGCTGCTTGACTAATTAGCAAAACGCGCTGATAATTTTACGATGTCAATCAAATAAATCATGGTCACACAAGCGCTCATATATGTATGCTCACATAAATATATACAAGTATATATACAAATATATGTATATACATAAGTTAGCGCATCTATAATTAGCAACAAAATATATGGACTAACCTAAAACCACAAACAGCGGCATGTAACGCGCAGCACACACAGCTGCTCTGCTTGTAGCAGACCATTGACCCGCTAAATGTTTGTGTATATAAAAACAAACACACAGCATTTCTATATATGTGTATGCCTAAGCGCAAAATCAACAATTCGCAATGCAAATACATATGCACACACACATACAAAGACAAACAATTGCGTAGGCAAATATGAATATTGAATAAATTGGCTAACACACACACATACACATGCATATGTACATCAACACACTTATGTAAACTTGAATAATATTGTTGTTGTTGTTTTTTTTTTCATCATATTCCAACGCTGTTGCTGCATGTGCTGTGGCAACTCACGTGCGGCCTAGAGTGCTGACCATTTGACTGCGCGCCGGTTAGCCCTAAAGTGGCAAATGCAAATTGGCTATGTTGATCGAGCGCATACAAATATTTTTGCTAATTTATGTTAATAGATGAGCAATTATGCCAAATTTACTTGCCGAGCGGCAACAACAAAATGCAGGCAAACAGCGACAAATGCCAGTTAGGGCAGCGATAAGCAACAAATCGATAAACGAACAACAACAACACGGCGTTTGTGTAATTATTTGTGGATGTGGCAACAAATTATTAATTTTTGCTGGAAATTGTTGTTTTAATATGTGTATGTTGTTGTTGTTGTTGTGTTTTTTTTTTATTTTCGCACTGAACAAACTGCATAAATCAGGCGAATATAGGATGTAGACCAAGTCGTAAAGTATTAATTTTGATTGTGGCACTAGTGTCATACTTGCAACATGCTCTTAGACAGCTTGCTAGACACTTCTCTATAACTAAACTTGCAACAAACGCACTTTATGCGTGAAACATACAAATTAGAGACAATTTTTACAGCAAAAATCCAGCACAACAAAACCAACAACAAGAAAGCCTGCTTTAGAAAAATATAGCAACAAAAACAAAGTAAAAACGACTCCTGCATGCGGCAGACGACAAGTTGTCCGAAACCCTTCTTGACTTCATGCGCATGCACTTTTGTGTCGCTTTGCATTTATGTGCGCGTGTCTGTATGTGCATATGCGCATTTGCAACAAGTTTACGCATTTACATTTTAATAAAAATAATCACGTCGTTCATCAACTACCATCATGGCTGCCAAGCTGCACGCTGTGGCACGTACGCAAGCCATGTTTTATTGTGTGTATGTATGCATGCAGTTGTTGCAACAAGCATTGTTGCATATGCTGCGCTAGCTGATGACTGACAGGCGCCAGCGTTTCCGTCATTATCATTAACGGGCGCATTAAAATTCGTCTCGGTGCGGGCGTGGATGCAAATTCATGCGCAGTTATGTTTATATGTATGAGTGTATAATATAAACTGTAAGCGTATGTATGTATGTATGATAAAACACACTTTGCCTGCTTTGTCTATATATCTTGTTAACTGGCCGCGCATGTTTACTTCCGACTTTGCACTAAATTGCAGTCAAGTTTCGAATTTATATATGTAGACTCAAGAGATCGTCTCTTTTTAATAAAAATTATGCATAAAATATCTTAAAACCTTGACAAATGCATTTCTTATAGCATAAAATAGTATAAAAATAACTTTGTCTTGCTTTTGTTCGGTCAGTTTGTATGGTAGCTATATGCTATATGCTTCCAATCTAAGCAATTTCTTCGGAGGCTGTACCGTTACTTTCGAAAATAAACTGTGCCACATTTCGCAAAGATATCTTGCCAAATAAAGAAGTTTTCCATACAAGCACTTAATTTTCAATGTTGAGTTTGTACGGCAGCTATATGCCGTAAGCCGATCTCAACAATTTCATTGGAGATTACAGCATCAACTCCGCCAATAATCTTACTAAAATATTGTGCAGTTATCTTCTCAAATAAAGAAGTTTTTCATATAAGCACCTAATTCCGATTACTCAGTTTGTATGGCAGCTATATGCTATAATAATCGATATCGACGATTCCGATAAATAAGCAGCTTTTTGGAGAGTAAATAACGCCTACAAAATTTCAGACAGACAACTCTAACACAGAGCAACTAGTTGGGTATTACAAATATAATTTAACCTGTTCAGGGTATAAAAATTCTCGTCCAGTAGCAAACTTCTTAAATTTCGACAATTTCTAATTTAAAACACACATATTAATTTAGTGGCTTTCAAGTTTGCCAATATTATCGACAAAACGTAAATTTGACATGTGTAGCGCCTAAATGTATGCTAAGCTAAATGCTAAATATGCAAAATACACACACAACAGCAGGAAATTTGCAAGCACTTAATGCAATTTGCATTTGATTTCATATGCATATGCAAATACAAGCATCGAACTCACACATACGCACTTATATTAAGCTACAAACACACATACATATGAAACTACATTCACACATATTAAACTACATACGCACATATTAAACAATATACATACATATACTTGTATTAAACTGCAAATACATACCATGCATTAAACTGCAAATATATGTACAAGCTATGTATCGAATGCTAGCGATAACTGTGGAGGCAAATGGAAACAGTTAACATGGCATACAGCGTTGGCCAAGCTCAGACCGTAAAGTAAGTAATAGTGGCAGTTTAATAGTACGGTTGAGTTAAATGCTAAGACAGACAGATCAACAGCGCACGCAAATTTATATATATGTACATATATGTATAATGCATTAGATGTACTCAGATAAGTAAAGCAAAGCAGTCAGGCGGTGCAATAGAGCAACAAACCGACCAATAGTTCGACAATTTGACATTTGCAACAGCCAGCAATGCAACAGCAGTGCTGACTCCTATACATGTACACATATTTGTGTATGTGTATGTGTGGTACACCACGCCGTCATACCAATGACCGGCATATGCATTTACCCATACAAGCTGACTTCTATTTGCACATGCAAATACTTGCTTACTTATGATTGTCTGTTATTGCATATTTGATTTTGCGCTTATGTGCGTATATGCAAATTTTGCATGCAACTGTAGGTGTGTGTGTATGTGTACATGTATGCGTGTATTTGCACTTACATGTGTCTACACAATTGCCTGTTCCTCGAAAAACATGTACACTTCAAATTGGTTAAGCGTACAAACTTTACAAATATTACTTTTATGCGGAAATTTCCGTAGCGGTTTACCTATGTATATATGTTGTTTGTAAATAAAGTTGTTTGCTTATGCGTCCACAACGCTTCCAATATGTATAGAAAATCACAATTTATTTATTGATTTACAAAAAATGTAAAACCACGTTTACCAAACAAGAAAAATATAAAATGTGTAGCATATATTGAGGCGCTAGTATAAAAAGTGCTTATAACGTTCTTGAAACTGTAGCATTATTATTATTTTGTTGCTGATTAAAATTTCCAAATGACTTACATAAATGCTTCAAATAACAAATACGTAGCATACCTTAAGGCGCTAGTATTAAAAAGTGCCTATAACAATATTATATACATAATCGAGAGTACTTTTACTATTTCATTGCTCCTTCGAAATTCCAAATGACTTACTAGCTCCAATTATATAATTCGTAGCATAACACAAGGCGCTAGTGTTCAAAAGTACTTATAATACTCTTTAAACATTTAGGATTTGTAACCTTTTATTGCCACTTCAAATTTCCAATTTACTTGCATGCTCCAAATAAAAAATTCGTAGCATAACTCAAGGCGCTAGTATTAAAAAGTGTGTATAACAACCTTGAAACTATAATATTTATATTTTTCTGTTGCTAATGAAAGCTTAAACAAATTTTTCAAACTAGTGAACTCTCTAGTTAAGACTTTTTTTGCTACAACTTTGAGGTTAATAGTTACATATGTATAGCGCATATTTCTTTCTTGTTTATAAAAATATTCATATTTTACCCAATTTTCAACTGTGTTATTGAATTTTGGCTATTTAATCGGAGCTTAAACCAATTTTCGAAGCTAGTAGAACTTAATCGCTACATTCTATGTCTCTATTTTGAGGTTAAGTAGCTAGTATTGATATATTTTGATTTTTTATTTGTCCGTAAAAATTATTAAATTTTTCCAAATTTTCAGCATTTTATTGAAATTTAACTGTTTAAAAAACTAAATCTTGAAACTAATCCAATATAGGTCAGCTGCTTTTCCCTGCAGCAGCTGTAACCTCAAGCTATCTGTTAACTATAGCGCTCAAAATGCACTGGGTATCAGCTGGTAAATCCTTTAAATACATATACGTATTAAAAATACATAAAAATTTATCAAAATAAATTAACATTTTTATGGCAGCTTATCTTTGTCATGCGTGCGATTGCGTTTCTTGCCTCGCTTGTGCTTTGTTTTTGTGCAACGAAAGCTGTTTTGACATATACACATTATAAATGGGAATGTTTGTGTGTCTACATTTATTTTATACTTTTTGAATTTAATTATAGCTTTATTTATAAGTGTATCTCTCTATATATATGCAAGTATAGGTGTATATACATATGCATACACATACATGAATAGATATAAGCGTGTTCATCATTATTCACCAACATTTTGCTCATGAACGCTTCAAACAATTTTTATATTGAAACGCTGAAATTTATGCAAAACTGTGCAGACCCGACAAATGTCCATTGAAAGGAATGAAATTGGTTGGCAAGTGCATACATACATATGTACCATATATGTATATAGAAGTTGTGTAAGGATAAATATTAAACAAAATAAATTGCATAGAAACACAGTTATATACAGGGTGAAATTTCGAAAAAAAATTATATATACAGACATGTATATTTCCTTATCTAAAATATATATTTCTTATGGAAGGCGAAAAGCTTTCGATATAATTCAGGTAGACTATATTTTGGTGCAGAAACAAAATATAAATATACATATGTACATATATGTATGTATACTCATATATACATATTTTTTATATATACAGTTATATGCAATGCGCATCTGTTTTCTCATACATAGCTTTATAAATGTATATGCGCTTGCTTTTTCACCTTTCATATTTCGCTCATTGCATAAATTTGCATCAATTTATTGCCTGCCTCGCTTTTATAAATATTTTAAAGTAAATTTTCCTATTTCTATTTTTTGGCAAACATTTCGACTATATGCATTTTTGCTCAGTTAAATTGATGATTTATGTTAGTTTAGTCAAATAATTTGGAAATATAGGCTTCTAAAGCATATGAGCTGTAGGTGCTTATACATACAATCGTATATATCTATAACGGTACATTAAAGAATTTACATTTTTGAGTGCACATTTATGCCAAATTTTATTATCGCTTTTGTTGTTCAAGCTAATTTTTTATTTATGAGCAATTTTCACAAATTAATTTAGATATGTTGGCAGCACTGCACTAATTTTTTTTTAAGAATTTCATTTAAATCAAATTAAGGGCTTATTAGGAGTAAGTTAAAAGCATTACAATTTAATAAAAATATTTCAAAAAAAATAACATAAAAAAATATTAAAAAGTATTTAAAACAAAAAAATTAAATTAAACAACCTTAAAATTTAAATTAAAAAAATTAAAACAAAATAAAAAATTAATGAAAATAAAAAACAAAAAAAATTAAAAATAAAAATAAAATTAAAAATTTAAAAAAAAATTAAAAGGAAAAACAAAAACTAAATTTAAAAAAATAATAAATATTAAAAATTAAGGAAAAAAATAAAAAAAAAATTAAAAATAAAAAAAGAATTTAAAAATAAAAAAATTAAATTTTTAATCAAATAAGGTTTAAAAAACTAATTTATTAAAAGAGTGCCAACACAATGCCTTTAGCATTATATTAAAAAAATTTAAAAATAAATAAAATAAAACCAAATAAATTAAAAAATAAAAAAGTTAAAATGAAAAAAATAAAGTATTAAAAAAATAAGGGCTTACTAAGAGAATTCCAAAAGCATGGTAAAGCAATAGCATTAAATTAAAGTTATTAAAAAAATTAAAAATAGAAATAAAAATAAAAATACAAAATCTATATGAAAAATAGAAATGTCTTTTATATTATATTAAAAAAATTTTAATAATTAATAAATTAATAGTAAAATATAAATTAAATAGAAAAAATTCAAATATAAAAAAAATAAAAATCGAACAAAAAATAAATAAAATAAAAATTAAGGGCTTAAATTAAAATTAATGTTTTTTTTATTTATGTTTTTTAATTTGAAAAATTCATAAATAAAAAGTTATAGAAATAACAAAAAACAAAACATTAAAATTAGAACATTAAAAAGTCTATAAAAAATACGAGTTTAAAATAAAATAATTTTTTTGTTTGAAAAACTAACTTATTAATATTAATATAATGCCAACACAATGTTTTTAGCACTATTAATGGCATTCAAATATTATATTAAAAATATTTAAAAAGAAAACAATTAAAAATAAAATAAAAAAATTGAAAATAAATCAAATAAAACTTCAAAAAAAATTAAAAAATGAAATATAAAAATAAAAATAAAAAATATAACTTAAAATTTTAAAAATAAAAAATTAAAAATAAAAAAATAAAATTGAAAATAAATCAAATAAAACTACAAAAAATAAAAAAAATCAAAAAAAAATTAAATTAAAAAATATCTAAACTATAAAATTAAAAAAAAAATACATTAAAAATCAAATAAATTTAAAAAATCAAAGAGTTTAAGAAAAAAAATATTTTTAAATGTACCAAAATAACTTCAATGCGGTTTTATGAAAATGGTACAGCATCAAACTTTCACTTTCAGCATCGACAAACTGCAAAAAAACCCACAAGTAAAACGAAATCTGTAACACACAAATACACAATACCAACCCACACTAAAACCTGCAGAAGCCAAATCGCAAAGGCCGCACTCATTAAAAGTAACAAACGAACATTGGCCCCCAGCCTCCTACCTCTAAGAACACATTTTTAATTTGCGTCGATATACATACAGTTATGCATTTTTTTCTCCAACCAACAGCGCCTTGAATTTGCGGTCAAATGGCAATACTGGTCAAACGTTTTAGGGGCAAGTGGTGTGGCACAAAAACAAACAAAACAACAACAAAAACTTATAAAAAAAAATAGAATAAACACACTGCCTGTCAATGCACATAAAAAATGCATAGAAACAAAGAAAGAAACAGTCGCTGTAACAAGTTATGGTACGAGTTAAATTGTTTGCGAAAATGACTGAAAAGGATTGACAGAGATTAAGCGATTTGAGGGTTGGCTAAGCAAACACCCGCACACACACAAATATGCATAAACTTTAAAGTACAAAGAAAATTGTGAAAAAAAAAGAAAATGAAAAATCGAAATAATCAACTGGTTTGGGCAGCTTTTGTTACTTTGTAGCTGTGTAAACAAAAAGTGCTTTGAAAGCAACAAAATAATGGCAAAGGGGGTTGCATTAATAAAGCGCCGCCGCTATAAATGACGGCATGCAAAGCGCCTTGTCAACTGGCAGCGCACGGTTAGCAACTGGGAAAGAGGAATCAGCAAAAAAGCTTTAAAAATTAAATGCAAATCAAGAAAAATCTATTTCTAAAACAGTGGCTCAAAGATTTTTAGAAAATGCTCCGAAAAGTATGCTAAGTATAAAGCAAATCGGATTTGGTTGACGTTGTGGCTGGAAATTCGATAAAGGGTGTATCAAAAGTGAATTTAAAAGCTGCTATTTATTTTGGGGATAGAGAAAAGGGTTGCTGTTTTTGTAAAGTGAGATTAATTAGGTGTGACGAGTTGTATTGTGACTTTTTATTTTCCTGCCTCCACTTTTTCATGTATCATATCAATTTTATTTATATTTATAACTTTTCTGACGAACTTTTATAACTTTTTCATTATTTTTTTTCTATTTTCCAACTACCACATACTAAAATTGTCGTGGCAACCAAATTTATATACCCAAACATTATATTTCGTATAGAAATGCCAACGGAAGACTCTACTTTGAAATGTTTTTGAACCATAAACCTTATTTTCAGTGCATTGCTACAATACTACTACGCTTTCAGTGGCTTAACAAACTAGCTACTACACCCCAGCAAGCCACCTACCGCTTAAGCAACCGGTTAATTAACCAAAAGTGCCACCAGAAACTTCTATTTATGTTTCTAAGAATTTTTTAAACTCTAACTGACACCAGATCGACTCAGTCCGTCATGCTAATCATTTGTATATACATTTTTTTTAGAGACTCCTAGCTTTCTTCTGAGTATAACCAACTTCATGGGTATAGAGTATATATAGTAATAGTTTGAAAAAAAGCTGAAAATAAGCTTCAAAATGGTGAGGGATAAACTTTGCTAAATGTTTATTGTAGACATATTCTACAAAAGAGATGTCTACTTAATAAAAGAACAAAAATCAAAAATAGGCACAAAACACAATCGCTAAATTCAGCAAAGCAGTTTTCAGTCGAGCACTTCTCCCCGCTGGAAATGGGTAATTGCTGCACTATGAATATGAAAAGCGACATTGACAAACAACTAAAGTGGAAAGCGAAAATCAAAAACAAAACAAATAAGCAAACATGTTCAAAAAAAAAAGATATGCTGAAAAGTTAGTGAATGAAATAGCGCCGAATGAAGCATTTACCAACAACACTAAGCCTATGCAACAAAACAACAGTGCGGCGCGCAGCAGGTAGGCAAGCCAGCTGAGCAAAGAAAATGCGGCAAAACACAAACAAAAGCGGATAAGAAGTAGTAAGAACATGCCACACTTGATTTTCCACATACTCATGTTGATTTGAGTGAGTTGCATGTGAGTCAGCACCAACAACGGCACAACACACCACACCAACACTCACCACAGCCACTCAACGTCACTCTCGCTCTCTGCTCTCCGCTCTTGCCATTGATCATGCCGATATCCTTATTGCCTGCCTAGCGCTCCCACGTTTTTCATAGCCAACGCTAGTGTTAGTGTTGTTTCGTTCGTTCGACCAGTTGTTCGTTTGTGCTGGTATGGACTCGTATGCGCAGCGCAAGTGTGTATGTATATTTGTTGTTGGCGGCAGCGCTGAGGCGATATGCTGAATTCGATAAGCATGGATATGTGTGTATACATGCCATAGCTGCATAAAGCTGGCTGTGTGCAGGTACATGCGCTTATTGCTGTGTATGTGTGCGCGCGTTTGGGACAAAAGCGGTGATTTAGCATGCAAATAATGTTTGTAGAAGAGGCCTAACAAAGGCAAGAAGTTGTAGGCGGTGAAGACGATGTACTAAACTATGGCTATAGAAGTGAATGAAAAGAAAATTTTGTAAGAAAAAACATAATAAATGGAAGAAGATGAAATAGAGTTTGAAAGTGGCGAACTTTTAACAAGTGAAAAATGAAGACTGTTAGCAATTGATAAAAAATTAAAAAAAAAAATTTTTTTTTGACAAAAAAAAATTGGACAAAAAAATACGAAAAAAAAATTTTAAAAATAAAATTAAAAAACAATCAAAAAAATAGTGAAAAATATTTTTGATAATGAAGTGATATACAAACTACAAGTATTAGTAAAATTAGTTAAAAATTATATAATTCTCTTAATAAAACGAAAAATAACAGAAACAAAATACTTCTTTATAAGCAAAACATAATTTTGATGGATAAAAAAATGTTGTAAAAAAAATATTACAAATAGGCTGCAAACTAGAAAGTGGCGAGCTTTAGGTTTTACCAGAGAAAAATGGAGAAATTTTATTTTAAAAATCCCAAATAAAATTTCAAAAAAAATTGGTAAAAAATTCGAAATAAACATTTGGAAAACAAATCGAAAAAAATTAAATTAAAAAATATATTTGCTACTTTATATCATGCTATAAGCAAAATTGATTAACAAATAAAGAAATTCTGCTAATAAAACAAAAATAACAACATTAAATTCTTCGAAATTTCGAAAAAAAAAATTTTTAAGTTTCAAAAAAATTTAAAAAAAAATTGAAAAATATATATGATACTTTATATCATGCTATTAGCAAAATTTGTTTAAAAATCATGAAAAGCTTTTAATAAAACAAAATTAATAAAAATAAAATTTTTCAAAAATTAAAAGAAAAAAAGATTTTGAAAAAAAATTTTCAAAAACTAAAAAAAACAAAGAATTAAAAAAAATTATAACACTAATGCCTTCACAGTAACCCAGAAAGAAATATGCAGCAACAACAACATTTATTTTCTGTTTCTAATTGAATTTCTGGAAATATTGATCTCATTGTGTAGAAATTTAAAATATATTAAAAAAGATTGCAATTAGCCCTAGAAAATTAATATTACCTCTGTGTTAACCACTAATGATTTTAAAAATAAAATAAAAATTAGTAAGAGTTTCCAAATAAAAACATAAAATGTACCAAAATCACGCAGCGCGTCGTAATAATGAAACGCGTCGGCATTATGACCCCCACAGCAATTATGAAGCACGTCGGAGTTATCAAACTCAACAAGGCTATGAAGTACACGAGAATTACGATTTCATACAAAACTACGAGACGCCGGAATATTATGAACTTCGACGAAATTATGACACAAGTCGTAAAAGTAAGTGGCATAACATAGAAAAAATATATTTTTCAGCGAGCTGACTGATTATTTTATTACAACATAATATTTGCAAAACAAATTAACGCCAAAACCAGCTTAGCATAGATATTATAGCAAAATCGCATAGCACAGTGCATTATGCACCCTTTATTTACACAAATGTAAGCAAACTTTCATACCCCAAACGCATTAATTAGCCGCATTACTTTACTGTTTGGACCACTATTTACCCTGTCAAGTCGTTACCACGAATTTATTTCATATTTATTATAATTTCCCTATTAACACTATTTTTACGCCAACGTTGTGCGTGTCTACGTCGCTTAATTGCCACGCAAGGGCAATTCTATTGAGGTAGGTAAACAGAAATTCAAGCGTTGAGACGCGCACGCAGGCAAGTGACCCCACAACACGTTGCCGCTTCAACTCACCGCTATATAGCTATGGGTGCGCTAGTTTCTTCACCATAACTCGTTTGTGAAGGTTCTACCTGTCAGCAGGCGTTCGTCTTAAGCATTAGAAACGCACTTTTACGAAATGAGCGCAGATATTCATTCTTATGTATTGGAAGCCAACGGTAAAAGAAAGAAAGATCTCTCAAGGACATACAAGAAAGGTGCCGTGGTATCATTTGTGTAAGGAAAAGCAATATGAGTAAATATATATAACTTAATATTTTCAAAGTGCTTAAAATGCTTACGATTCCTTAAAATCAAGTTAGAAGATCACTTAAATTTTTATGCTAGAAATTTGCTACCAATTTGTTCGAATATTTTTGGAACTGCTCATTTCTTGCTTTCTTCTTCATATTCAACACAATTCACCACACCACATTTTAAAGAATTCTTCAAATATCACTTCAATTTTAGTGATATAGCTCATCTTGCTAGAGATTTATTAGTATTTTCTTCCAAATATTATTAGTTTCGGCTCATATCTTGCTCTCACACCTTCATATTGAACACAATACACCACACTACTTAGAAGTTCACTCAACCTTCAACCGTTTTCACTCTCCAGCTCGCATTCTCTCACTACTTTTCGCACTCTCTTCTTGCATCTTAGAAGACTTCTTAGTAGTTCACTCAATTTTCTATTTTTTTTTTTTTGTACTAACGCTCTCATTCTCTCGCTCCTTTTCACCACACTACTAAGCAGTTCACTCAATTTCCTATCTCTTTTCGTACCACCACTCTCATACTATCGCTACTTTTCACTCTCTCGGACTCTCTGCTTGCATCTTTGAAGACTTCTATCTACTCTAACACCACCTTATCGACATTTCTTTCCATTTACTTATATGCCAGTACGTTCCGTTACACTTTTGTGCATTCCGCTACTTCCTTATTCGCATTTCCTTCGTGCGCTTCAAAATAAATATCGTAAAAAATTACCATATTTATTACAATAACTATATTGCCACACGGGTACGTCGCTTTCATGCAACTCTGCGGCGCTAAAGTGTAATGTGTTGCGTGTTGGCGTGGATAAATAGAGTAAAAAATGCATTTGAATAAAAATATAAAAATTCTGTGTTAATAAAAGTAACCAATAAAGAATGCTATGACCTTAAAATAGTAACTGCCAGCAAACTACCTTCGCTCGTTTATAATTTTAGCCACTTGAGAAGCAAGCGTGACGCTCACCAACGCCGCTGCTGTCATTAGAAATTTTTTTATGCAACGAGTGTGTGTGTGAGCAATAAATGGACGAAGTAGGAAGTGGCAATGGAAATGGAATTAGCTTCGACAGCTAAGCGAACATGCAAAATATCTATTAGAATTGGAGAAAATCCATAATTTTCAGAAAAATATATATTAAGTATATGTGTAGTTGAATATTTTTGAAGAGTTGGGAATTGTTATGCCATCTATGATTTCTTGCCGTTCCCATGTATACCAAATTATATGAAATATGAAACAATTGCACATCAATATCACCGAAAAATTCACACAATACATTTCTGCTGCATAAATCAACATGATTACCAAATTTTCTAAATTTAGTTTCAACTCCTGCTGCCTTATGCACAGCCCTAATGTTATTTGACACCGCATATGGCGTCTACAAGTCAAACACAGCTCAGACATTACGTTTGAGAGCACGGTTTTTGTTCAATTTTTGGAGATAAAAATAGATAGAAATGTATGTGTATTTGTGTATGTAAATATACAAATGATATAGTCTCCATGGACCACTTGAAATATGTTTTTGTATGCCAGTGAAAGTGGAAGCATAATTTTCAGTGCAAGGAAAGGTATTTCATTGAGTATATGTATTTTGAATAATATAAAAAAAAAATAAAAATTAAAATTAATCAATGAGTACATGTATTTTAAATAATATAAAAAAAAAAATAAAAATTAAAATTAAAAATAAAAATATAACGAATTTGAAAAACAGATATTTTAAGAAATAAATAAAAAAATAGAAAAAAAATTCAACTATGTATGTATGTATATTAAAAAAACTTAAAAAATGCTTTTTAAAAATAAATAAAAAAATAAAAAATTAAAAAAAACACGTTTTAAAAATAAAAACAAATAAAAAATTTACAAAAATCCATATATGCATATTTAAAAATAAATTTAAAAAATACGTTTAATGTATTAGAGTAATTTTTAAATGGTAAACAATATAAAAACATTCAAAAAATATATAAAAATAAAAAAAACGCATATTTAAGAAAATAACTAAAAAAATGCATACATATTTCAAAATACTTTTTGGATAATATAACACAAAAAATGTATTTTAAAATCATTTTTCAATAATAAAAAATTTTAGAAAAATTAAAAAATATGATAAATTAAAAAACACACATTTCAGACCAAAAATAATAAATCAACAAAAAAAAATCATAAATATTTAAAATAAACTTGAAAAAAATTGTAAATAAAAAAAATAAAAGAATAAAAAATACAGAGTAATAAATTGAAAAAAAATCATATATATTTCAAAATAAACTTAAAAAATATCTTTGGAATTATATAACACAAAAAAGTTTATTAAAACCAACATCTGGATTCAATAACACAAAAAACGGAAAGAAATCAAATTTTCAAAAAACAATCAAGTTTCAAAAAAAAGTTTGTTTTTTTTTTCAAAAGAAAAAATCCGTATAGCTTTGCTTAAAGCAGCTTTTATTTTAGTAACCAAAATGAAAATATACTTTCTATATTGAAATTCCCCAACACACACATATTTATAGAATTTTCTTCAAAGACGTCAAAGTCATTAAGATTTGGCTGCAGGCTTTTGGCAAACAGTGGATATGTAAATACAAAGCTTCATTTCAATTCTTTGATTTGCTTGGCTGGCAAATTTTCTAAAACGGTAATTAAAAATAAATGGAGCGAAAAGGAATGCATACTATACATAACATAAAGATATACATGCATACATATCATATAATTAAAAAATACTTCCTGCGCAATGGCAACTTATTTTTAATTTCTTCGTACCTACTCTAAGTGCCCAGCGAAACAAATAACCTTGCAGCTGTAATCCTTTTTGAAAAGTTCTACTCACACATTAGTAGTATTAGAAGAAAACACAAGAAAAAACCTCTACTTTGATGCCGAAGTTAGAATACCCTTCATAAATAAAAAATTTCCATACCAGTACTTGATTTTCAACGTTCAGTTTGTATGGCAGCTATATGCTATAGTGGTCCGATCTGAAATTTTTTTTCAGAGGTTATAGTTTTAGTTTTGAAAATAGCCTGTGTACAATTTCGTGTAGATATCTTATCAAATAAGAAACTATTCCATACAAGCACTAGATTGTGAACGTTCAGTTTGCATGACAGCTATATGCGATAGTCATCCGATCAAAACCATTTCTTGGGAGTTTGTACCGTAGCCTTAAGCAATAATCCATGTCGAGTTTTATAAAGATATCTAGTCAGATAAAAAACTTTTCCATACAAGGCCTCGATTTTCATATGCCAGTTTGTATGACAGATATATGCTATAGTCGTCCGATATCGCCCGTTCTGACAAATGAACAGCTTCTTCGAAAGGAAAGTACGTATGTAAAGTTTCAGTTGATATCTCAAATCTGAGTGATTTATTACAACCATCATGGCAACCTTAACCTGCCCTGTTCTGGGTATAAAAAGGATTTGTGCGGCAAATATTAAATTTTTAATGAAATAAAAATAAAATTTCTTCCTTGCTGCTGCGCAATTTTCTTTCATTGATTTCTTTACAACACATCTTGCATACAAATGAGTAGCTTTTCCATTTGTTAAAAAGGGAAATTAGTTTTTTTAAGCTGTCAAATTTGGCGGAAATATAGCGGTGGCGCACACATATATTATTGTTGCTTGAACCGGAAATTAAAACCTAATTAAAAATACGCAAACACAAATAAAAATAAGCTAAACTAATAACTGCCGAGAATAATAAACGGAAAGGAAATGAAAAAGTGTATTTACAAAGCATACATTTAGGCTTAGTAAGGCACTGTTGCACACACAGAGATATTTTATGAAAGAAAACGCATTTTTGCTAAGAAATAGTAACTAAAGTGATACTTTCAACAAAAGGAAAAATTAAAATTTGTAAAGATTGACGTTTCAATGAGTAAACGGTGACAAAAAATCCCATAAAATAGCTTCACAATTAAAAATAAACAAACTCAATAGCAACTAAGAATAATAAATCAAAGCGGCAGTGAAAAAGTGTATTTATGAAGCATTCATTTAGGCTTAGTAAGGCGCAGTAGTTTTATGAAAGAAAAAGCACTTTCTATATTAAATAATATCTAAAGTGATATTTTTATTAAAAGTAAGCATTAAAATTATTCATTTTTCACATTTAAACTAATATAAAACACTTAATTTTGGCTACTAGAGATGTAGAATGTGACGTTTTATTGCATAAACGGTGCTAAAAAAATAATAAATCACACACTCACAATTAAAAATAATTAAATTTTCGAAATTATAGCTTCACATTTAATTGAAATTTTAGAAAATTTTTTCAAAACTCACCCAGAAAATGAAGTATTCACAACTTCTGAGTATTTTTGTTTGGTTATTTTCACTTAGAGTTGTCACGTAGAGAGTGAAGCATTGCTTCATCTGAAAAAAAAGCCGAAAAGAAATTATGAAACTCACTTCAAATGATAGTAGACATACAAAAATATATCACATCAAAAATGTCAGAATAAGAAAAATTGTGCATATTTTGTAAGCAGCGTGCATTAAATATATTTCTTTTTTCTTTCAAAAATACCTAGCCGCTTAGTAACTCAAAAAAAGAGCTTAACAGTCTGTGTTAACTAATTTTTAAATAATATTGCCAACATTACGTTGGCTTGCGGTCGTCTAAGCCGCGCTTAAGCGCTTAATTGCCAGCTAATTTTCAGCGCCACACACTCTTTCTTGCCTATTACTTGCTTGCTTTGATAGCAAGTGTCGGTAAAAGGAACAAATAGTAGTCCGTTCAGCTGCCGCCAACATAAGGCGTATTTGATTTGTTTTGGTGCAGAGCATTACGCAAAAATGTTCAAATTTAATTAAAGAAACCACAAGCCACAAACAAGGAAGTGTTGCACGCATTTCGTGCTTTCTTTATTCATTACTTTCTTTTATATTTTTTAATATTATTTACTTTTCATCTGCTTTCATTTACGCGCCTAATGATTAATTTAAAAGCGATTTGTTGTAGGTTTTCGAGCCTTTTTAATGCACAACAATACACACATACACATATACATATGCATATAAATGACTGTGGTTTGATTATTACCCAGTTAACGCAGCCTGTCAGCATTTGTCAGCGGCGTTGAATCGCTTTTTACCAGACACGTTTAATTTTCTTTGTCGCACATCAACGTCCCAAACACTGACAACGTAATACTTTTATGTGTGCTTACTTATATAGTATATACAGTATCAAAAGCCTCCTTATTTGCCTTAAACTGCGTGTGGTTGAGCGCAACAGCCCAGAGAAGCAGTCATCAGTCCTTGCTTTAGTACTGGCATACCCGCAAATGAGCTGTTTTGCGACGGAAGTGGCGCGTTTCCACTGCAACCTCCTACCCGCATATTTTCAATTACATTTGCTTTTCATTTCGCTATAGCTACCTTGATCTCACACCAGATTTTGTTTTTTTTTTTCATTAAAAAAATTGCATTTAAGCTTACGCTATTTTTTTTCTCGTTTTGAACGCGCACCCCTCCAGCATTTATTCTTTGCACTCCAATGCGATTATTCACGTATGTATATGTGAAATGCGTGCGAATGTGCGGCTGTAGCTTACAAAAGTAAAATACCTCATCGTTTGCTGCAAATTAAAATACGCAAAAAGACGGAAAGTAGCAAACAATCACACAGACACATATAGGTATTAGCAAATCCGAGGCGCTTGAACGGAAAAATCTCGCCGCGCGTCACCATAGCGCGCTTCTTAGTTCAGTGGAATCGGCTTAGTGGATATATGCCTAAGTAAGTGAACGCTAATTACATGCGTGTCACCGCCAAGCCGCGCTACCTCACCCAGTCATCACGCTTCGCACATTTTTCAACAGCCTTACCTTTTCCAACAGCCAGCTTTTTAGCTACAGCCTACAGCTGCTCGTTTTTCTTTATTAGCTACCACTTCAAGCACCATTCAACCACCTGCTGGCAGCCGTTAATACTCACTCGCTTTCAGCAGTCAAATAATTTTGTCTGCTTGTATTGTTGTCAAATTTGAATGAATAATAAAATAAGTACGTCTTTCGGTCTTTTTTGGGTTTGGTTACAAACGATTCACTAATTTATTAGCATGAAATTCATTTTGCGTGCATATGTATGTAATTTTTTTGCAAATCAAATTCATCACTTTTTTTCAATTAGGAGGAACATATATTGTCTTCAAAACGCATACATACATATGTACGTGAATATATACCATAGAATATATCTTTACATATATGTAATATTGCCATCATATCACTTGAATATGGGCGAAATCGGACTTCAACCACGCCTACTTCCTATATAGCGCAATTTGAAATTCCATCTGATTCTTCCGAACTTAGCACTTCCTTACTTGTAATTATATGCATTTGTTCACACAATTATATAAACATGAATATGCATTTATATATTTATATATGTAAGTATGTGTGTATAACATACAAAGTATGACTATAAACAGTTTTAATATAAAATGGATGTACAGGCAAATATAAGTACGTGCCCACCCTTACCTTTTATTGCCTGCACATAAGTATTTACTTTCTTTCACTTAAACACACGACGGGTTTTTTAGCGCTATGATCAAACACTAAAAACAATTTAATAACAACAATATTGATCAATTACTCACTAAACTAAATTTTATTTCTATATACTTATTTTCTGCGTTCATAACGCGCAGTTTAGAATCTTCGAGTAAAAGCAAATATTTCACACTAACATGTTGAAACATGTTTGCCAAACCACACATTGAGCACTACATATTTTGCTAAATTTCATTTGCACATTTTCACTGCAATTAACTTACACACACTTATCACTTTACATTCACAAAATCAATTAATATTTAAATAATACTCAACAAACTGCACTAGATGGTTAATTTATTACTTTTTGATTAATTTTTACTTTTTCACACACTTTGATCGCGATCACGTACCGACGCGCACTTGCCGACATACGACTATCAAACGGCAGAGAATGTTAACGAACATGAGTGACATTGTGTTAACATTCGGTCATTCCATTGCACTTATTATTTTCTGCAGTGCTGCTTCGTGCTGACGAGACAACAACTGCGTTGGCATCCGCAAATATGTAACATTCTTACACTATTGTGCACGCTGTAATGAAATTACAGAGGATCACTCGGCATGTTTGCTGTAACATAAAACGAACAAATTACATTGATTTGTTGTTTGCCCAGGATTACAAAAGCAATTCCAAATAGTTTGTTAACATCAATGTTAATAAAAACTGACTAATTTGATTTTATGCTCTTGCAACATGTTGCTACAGAGTAAAATAGTTTTGTTCGCCTTGTATATAAATAAATGATCAGAATGATGAGACGAGTTGAAATTTGGTTGACTGTCTGTCTGTCTGTCCTTCCGTGCAAGTTGTAACTTGAGTAAACAAATAAAAACAAAATATTCGGGGATCACAGTTGCTAGTGGCATCTGAATTGTGGTTTTCTTTTATTAAACAAACTACGTTGTTACGTTGGAACACCAAAGTGTTTTGAAACCTTAAATGACTTCAAAGTACGCCACTCATGAATGCACATAAAGAAAAATTAACAAAATAAAATTAAAGCATATTTACTTTGCACTTACGACCGCTGCTTTCATACCGGCGCACCATTATGAGGTTACGTATACACGCAAATGCAGCTTCCATTCATAAAAATGCATTAAACAAGTAATTTATTTTAAAACAGTGGACCAATAAAGTTTACATACACCTAATTCCATTAAATTCCGAAACGTTTATTTGTTTCAAAATTAATAAATTTTGTGGTTTTTTTCTATCCATTTCAAGATATGTATATTTAACATTAAACATAGCATATCAAAATATTTTTTTTTTTACACAAATAAAAAAAATTAAAGTTAAAGCTTAAAATGAGCATAATTTATATCAAAAAAGTTTACGTACACTTATGATTTTTTATATAAATCAAAAGTAATTACAATACTTTTAACGGTTTTTGGCCTACATTTTGTTGCTATTACTGTCCCTAGACATCGTTGTATGCTCCTCACTCAATTTCTAGAATTATTTCCGGATATTTTGACCCACTAAGTCCACGATCCAGCTTTTTGGCCTTATTTTGATGAAATTCGATGTTTTTGAATACGGTTTTCCAAAAAGTTCCAGATATTTTGAATAGGATTAATGTCTAGTGATTGCGGGACCTATGGAGTTATTTTTATTTCCATAACAACCATTCATGTACAAGATAAGACATGTATTTTGGGTCGGTATCCTGTTGGAAATTGGCTTTGTTGCTATGAACAGCCGATTTAAGCACACTTAAAATTTAAATTTTTGTCCTAAAATGTTCAGATACATATGCTTATCCATGTTTTCACTAATAAAGTCCAAATGTCCAACTCTAGATGCAACCATACACCCGCAAACCATAACATTACCCCCACAGTGCTCTACCATTGGCAATACATTTTGTCCTTGCGACTCTTCATTGATCTTTCTCCACACTTTTCGTGATCTATTCGAACCAAATTTATTAAATTTTGAATCGTCGGTGAACACAATGTTTTCCCATAACCAATACGGTTTGTTTAAATATTGTTTAGCAAACGCCGACATTTTCTTTTTATTAACCTTATATATGTATGGCTTACGACGCGCGACTCGTCTATGATAACCAGCACTCTTCAACAAATTCCTTACTGTTTGGGGATTTATTTTTTTGTGTACATTTCAAAAATGTATAAGCATATGTATCTGAGCATTTTAAGAATAAGATTTAAATTTTAAGTGTGCTTAAATCGGCTGTTAATAGCAGCCATTTCTATTTACCACAGGATAACGACCCAAAACACACAACTTATCTTGTACGTGAATGGTTGTTATGGAAATAAAATTAACT
This sequence comes from Bactrocera tryoni, assembly GCF_016617805.1. Classification (NCBI taxonomy): domain Eukaryota; kingdom Metazoa; phylum Arthropoda; class Insecta; order Diptera; family Tephritidae; genus Bactrocera; species Bactrocera tryoni. The sequence continues at coordinate 74,215,936 of NC_052503.1, forward strand.
CCATAGGTCCCGCAATCGCTAGACATTAATCCTATTCAAAATATCTGGAACTTTTTGGAAAACCGTATTCAAAAACATCGATTTTCATCAAAATAAGGCCAAAAAGCTGGATCATGGACTTAGTGGATCAAAATATCCGGAAATAATTCTAGAAATTGAGTGAGGAGCATACAACGATGTCCCTAGACATCAATAGCAACAAAATGTAGGCCAAAACCCGTTAAAAGTATTGTAATTACTTTTGATTTATATAAACAATCATAAGTGTACGTAAACTTTTTTGATATAAATTATGCTCATTTTAAGCTTTAACTTAAATTTTTTTTTTATTTGTGTAAAAAAAAAATATTTTGATATGCTATATTTAATGCTAAATATACATATCATGAAATGGATAGAAAAAAACCACAAAATTTATCCATTTTGAAACAAATAAACGTGTCGAAATTTAATAGAACTAGGTGTATGTAAACTTTATTGGTCCACTGTACATATATAGTGTATACTATAAATACATGAAAAATGTTTGAAAGCACTAGCGTAGGCGCTGCCCACCAAAAGCCAGCCACATACATATACATATATTCCTGGTTTTTACACACTTCAATTGCGACTCCAAAGTGCAATGACCGCCAAGTGGCCAAAAGACATGAAAAGTAAGCACAGTGCATTAAAAAGCGCAAAACTTAAATGCATATAGCTGCATGCGTGGTATACCAGCGCATATATTATATATAAAGCAAAGCGAAAAAACAACATATTTTGCACTTCAGCATTTCAACATCCAACAACGCCGCGCGTTTGCTGCAATCCAACTAACTTTGTTAGCCTTTGCCATGCCTTTGGCCGGTGAAATGACCTTTTCGTAGGCGCACATGCGTTAATACAAGCACAGCTACATACGTAAATGCAGATTTATGTATATGTGCAGGCATGCGTATATGTAAAAATGCACATATACATATGTAAAATTATACATATCTGCTTACAAATTACACACATTTAAGCGCGTTTGTAAGCGCAAATTTATAGTGTCGGCGGCTGGCAGTCTGCTGCAGCTTTGCCGGCTGTTTTTCACCCGTTTTTTTTTTCCTGTTTTTGACGTCATCCACGCTTGCGTATGCTTATATCCGTGGTAGCTGCTTTGCTCGCGCCGGCAAATAGATAATTTACAGCACTAAATGTAAACAAAACGCACTGCGTAGCAACGGCACCCACTTCTCACCACAGCAGCCGGCGCGGCTGGCAATATTTTTGCCTTGTGCAACATGAATTTATAGTGGCACAATATGCATTTGTTGGCGCACTGCCTTTGAACTTGAAAATTTTGCTACACACACACACACATACACGCACTCAAAACCGACGCCAGCAAAACTCGTTAGCCCGCATGTAATTGCGCTGCGGCGGTTGTCAGGGCGTATACGTAATTTTTCATGCACCCCTAGTGCTTGTTGCTTTTTTTTTTGCTTGGCTGCGAATTACGCAAAATTTACATCCTACTAATGGCAGACAGCGCAACAACAATAAGAAGATAGCGCACCTGCAACAACAACAACAATAACAGCAAGCACTTTGTAGTCATTCCAACGCTGTGGTATGCAACTCATTTGGCGCTCATAGTTGCCTGCATGTATTTGCGCTGCTGTACACGTATTCGCGTTCACTGTTGCATGCGCGCTGCACATTCATCAATTACTTAATATAATTACTTTTGGCTTTTGGATTAAGCGCGCCACCGGCATACCACTCAACCGTGCCGCCGCTAGTCAACCAGCGAGTCAGTCAGTCACAGCGCAGCACAGGCATTCGCTGTAATTTTCATTTCGCCACACAAGCACACCGCTATAAGGCAAGCATTTGCTTATGGGATATTAACTATAGCAAATGCCGGGCGTTATTTTGTGTTGCTGAGTGTGTGTGTGTGTGTGTGCGCGCAACGATAGCAGACAACATTAATTTGTAATGTAATAAATTGTAGCAACACTCTTTTATCGCTTTCAATCCCACTTTATCCCGCACTGTTGCCCCCACCACTCTGCTCCGCCAACACTTCACTACTTTTGGCCCGCAATTGGTTTGGTTTGGCTGAGTTGTTTGCAGCGCGCATTTGTTTGTTCATTTTGTTCAATTTTTGCAGTCAGCGTGTGGCAACAGCAAATAATGTGCAAAAAAGCTCAAGTACATATTTCACATATTTGGTTTATTGCGCCAGACTTTGGCAGCTCGGCGCAGACGGTCAGTTGGTGTGTGGTGATACGGTCTCACTTATTCATTCATTGCAAAGTTGCGGAAGTTGTTAATGATGTCTGCCTGTTTGCTGCCGCTGCCGCTGCTGCTGCTGCTACTGTAAACACACAGTTGGTCTGAGGCTTATGAAAAAGCAAAGCACAAGCACATGCATGAATAGCAATGCATGCAGGCTGTTTTATGTATTTGTTGTGTGTGGATGTGTGTATAAGTGTGAGTTCGTATAACTGTAGTGTGGTGCCTATAGTTTGCCGTCGGCAATTATTAGTGTACTTTTTAAGTGCTTCGTAGACTTTGTGCCATTCAAACTTTTTACATTCACATACTTAATTGCGAGGATATGTAAAATATCGGTATAGGTAGTAAGAGTCTGATTATTTTTTGATTTTTTTTTAAATAAAAATAAAATATTTTAATTGAATTAAATATTTTTCGGACAAATATAAAAAAATTTAATTGTTGCAAAATTTTTTTTATAAAAACAAATTTGTTTCAAATTCAAAAATTCAATTAAAATATTTCTAAATTAAAAAAGATGTAGTAAAACTTATAATATTTTGATGCTAAAAATATAAACAATTATATTTGAAGAAAAAAAACCTATGTTAAAAAACCGTTATAATAAATTTCTTTTATAGATTTTTATTTCACTAATTTTTGTTAAAAAAAAAATATTATTATTAGAATTTTAAACTTAAGAAAAAAATGTATACCCTTCATACATATTCTTATAAAAAATTTTTAATTTCAATTTTTATATGTATATTTTAATTTTAAATTTTATTGAGTGTCTTAAAATAAAAAACGTTTTTTTTTTATAAATTTCTGTTGCACTTGTTTAATACTAAAATTAATTCTGAAGAAAAAAATTATTTGTTTATTGCAAAAAATATTTTCTTAAATACGTTTCTTTCATGTTCTTTCTTTAATTAATTTTTGTTTAAGCAAAAATATTTTCGAGCAATGTTAAAATAAGAAAAGCAACTCTACCGTTTATAAATATTTTTTAAAGAAATTTTTTTATTTAATTTTATATACAAATGTATGTACATATGTATGTATGTATATTTAATTTTTTTTTTTAATGTTTCTAGGCCCAATTTTAAAATAAAAAATATTTTTTTTAATAATTCTCCTTTTATAAATTATTATTTTCTTTAAAGTATTTGTTCAACAATTAAAAAAAAATTATTTTAAGCAATTTTACTTTTCTTTACTTTTCATACATATTTTTTTGAAGAACTAGTTTCTAAATATTTTTTTTTATAAATTTTTAATTTTTATA